>NC_059192.1:32703036-33003036 GCF_020615455.1 Coregonus clupeaformis | reverse complement strand
CACCCTCATGGAGTCTGTTTCTGACCGTTTGAGCAGACACATGCACATTTGTGGCCTGCTGGAGGTCATTTTGCAGGGCTCTGGCAGTGCTCCTCCTGCTCCTCCTTGCACAAAGGCGGAGGTAGCAGTCCTGCTGCTGGGTTGTTGACCTCCTACGGCCTCCTCCATGTCTCCTGATGTACTGGCCTGTCTCCTGGTAGCGCCTCCATGCTCTGGACACAACGCTGACAGACACAGCAAACCTTCTTGCCACAGCTCGCATTGATGTGCCATCCTGGATGAGCTGCACTACCTGAGCCACTTGTGTGGGTTGTAGACTCCATCTCATGCTACCACTAGAGTGAAAGCACCGCCAGCATCCAAAAGTGACCAAAACATCAGCCAGGAAGCATAGGAACTGAGAAGTGGTCTGTGGTCACCACCTGCAAAACCAGTCCTTTATTGGGGGTGTCTTGCTAATTGCCTATAATTTCCACCTGTTGTCTATTCCATTTGCACAACAGCATGTGAAATGTATTGTCAATCAGTGTTGCTTCCTAAGAGGACAGTTTTGATTTCACAGAAGTGTGATTGACTTGGAGTTACATTGTGTTGTTTAAGTGTTCCCTTTATTTTTTTGAGCAGTGTATATGCTGCATCAAGGATTTGAGCAAGCATTCGATACATTTTCCCAGTGCTATCATTTACCATATTTCTTCATCTATAATGATCCATTAATAATTAATGAAGAAATTAATATCATTTACACATGACATTGAAAGGGAATGCACACTTGCATTCTTCATCGAAAGAAGACTGGTCCTCCTCCCTGAACTTCAGTTCCCCTCCTTTGTCCAGGCACATCAGCAACTTGTTTGGGTCATATGGGCTGGATATCTTTCCTCTCCCTGAAGTTCTGAAGGTCTGCTGCATCCAGTAAGATTCTGGCAACAATCCTGCAGACCTCCAGAGACAACTCAATGTCAGAGAGGAGGACCAGCCTTTGAAATCCTCTTTTGATGGTGTGGCAGATCAGGGGGTTGGGTCAAGACGTTTGCACAGATCAGACATGGACAGAGTATGATTAGCTCGGTTTCAAGGGTGTTTATTAATGAAATAATCAAAAGAAAAAGGTTAGGTCTCCCCCATGAGACCCTCTCCAGGATACCGTCTCCAACTGCACGGAAGTTACCTTACTTCCCCTAGTCCTCCCCATGAGCTGCCCTTCTGGCATCTTTATGGGCCTTGCACAGCTGGTGAGCAATCCGCCCTTAATTACTCACCAGCTCCCAATTAGTCCTGTCCGGGGAGCCCGTCGAGACCTGGCACGTCCAGCAGATGGAGCCACTGCCTCGTGATGTATACTTCATCTGTTACCAGGCCTCGACGAACCCCCCTGGTGGCTGACCTGCTGTACGCCACAATGGGGACTGCAAGTGTGCGTTCCCTTGTAAGATGTCTTGAGTCACTACACATTGTCTGTCTTGTGTTTCTGTGTGAGCAAAAACCATCTCTGCTGAAACATCATTACAACATTCTTTATGAAGAGGAGCGCCACCATGACTTTCTTCAGTGTGTTCTTTGTGTGTTCTTCGTGGCTTTAAAATGGGCCAGGTCTTCCCAGGGGCAGTGCAAGCTATTTGGAATTTGATTTGGGGCCCTCTCCCTATCTCGCAACAACCCACCAACCTCCTCCCCTTGGTTGACACATTGTACTCAGGGAACTCTTGCAGTTGGGACTCTACGCACAGTATGGAATCTGCTGTTGGCCTCCCCAACCATCTATCTCTTTTAGGACTAGCCTCACTGATGGACTGATTTACAGTCTCAGTTGAAATTTTCCTAATTTGAAATGAATTAATCCCTCCTAGAATGGGAGCAACACAGGCCATATGGACCCAGTCCACATCAGTATTTGGATACCACTTTGGGGGTTTTAATGGCTTTCTCAGCCACCAAGGCTGTGATGGAGATGAACGGCCGCATCATGGGCACCAAGCCACTATACATGACCCTAGCCCAGAGCCAGTGCAGACGGAGATATCGTGGACGTAGGTCAGGGTGCCTTGTAAGGATCTGACGTCAAGCGAGTATCAACCACAAACCGATACTGGCATTAAGATTGCACTCAATGAGCTGTATAAGGTCATAAGTAAACAGGAAAACGCTCATCCAGAGGCAGCGCTCCTAGTGGCTGGGGACTTTAATGCATTAAATCCATTCTACCTCATTTCTACACACAGAGACGCATACAAAGCTCTCCCTCGCCCTCCATTTGGTAAATCTGACCATAACTCTATCCTCCTGATTCCTGCTTATAAGCAAAAACTAAAGCAGGAAGCACCAGTGACTCGGTTCATAAAAAAGTGGTCAGATGATGCAGATGCTAAGCTACAGGACTGTTTTGCTAGCACAGACTGGAATATGTTCTGGGATTCTTCAGATAGCATTGAGGAGTACACCATATCAGTCACTGGCTTCATCAATAAGTGCATCGATGACGTCGTCCCCACAGTGACCGTACGTACATACCACAACCAGAAGCAATGGATTACAGGCAACATCCGCACTGAGCTAAAGGGTAGAGCTGCCGCTTTCAAGGACTCTAACACACATAAGGACGGGACTCTAACCCAGACGCTTATAAGAAATCCTGCTATGCCCTCTGACGAACCATCAAACAGGCAAAGAGTCAATTCAGGACTAAGATTGAATCGTACTACACCGGCTCTGATGCTTGTCGGATATGGCAGGGCTTGAAAACGATTACAGACTACAAAGGGAAGCACAGCTGCGAGCTGCCCAGTGACACAAGCCTACCAGACGAGCTAAATCACTTCTATGCTCGCTTCGAGGCAAGCAACACTGAAGCATGCATGAGAGCACCAGCTGTTCCAGATGACTATGTGATCACGCTCTCCGTAGCCGATGTGAGTAAGACTTTTAAGCAGGTCAACATTCACAAGGCCGCAGGGCCAGACTGATTACCAGGACGTGTACTCCGAGCATGTGCTAACCAACGGGCAGGTGTCTACACTGACATTTTCAACATGTCCCTGACTGAGTCTGTAATACCAACCTGTTTCAAGCAGACCACCATAGTCCCTGTGCCCAAGGACACTAAGATAACCTGCCTAAATGACTACCGACCCATAGCACTCACGTCTGTAGCCATGAAGTGCTTTGAAAGGCTGGTCATGGCTCACATCAACACCATTATCCCAGAAACCCTAGACCCACTCCAATTTGTATACCGCCCCAACAGATCCACAGATGATGCAATCTCTATTGCACTCCACACTGCCCTTTCCCACCTGGACAAGAGGAACACCTACGTGAGAATGCTATTCATTGACTACAGCTCAGCGTTCAACACCATAGTGCCCTCAAAGCTCATCACTAAGCTAAGGATCCTGGGACTAAACACCTCCCTCTGCAACTGGTTCCTGGACTTCCTCACGGGCCGCACCCAGGGGGTAAGGGTAGGTAACAACACATCTGCCACGCTGATCCCCAACACGGGGGCACCTCAGGGGTGCATGCTTATTCCCCTCCTGTACTCCCTGTTCACCCATGACTGCATGGTCAGGCACAACTCCAACACCATCATTAAGTTTGCCAACGACACAACAGTGGTAGGCCTGATCACCGACAACGATGAGACAGCCTATAGGGAGGAGGTCAGAGACCTGGCCGTGTGGTGCCAGGATAACAACCTCTCCCTCAATGTGATCAAGACAAAGGAGATGATTGTGGACTACAGGAAGAAAAAAAGGACTGAGCACGCCCCCATTCTCATCGACGGGGCTGTAGTGGAACAGGTTGTCCACATCACCAACGAACTATCATGGTCCAAACACACCAAGACAGGCATGAAGAGGGCATGACAAAGCCTATTCCCCCTCAGGAGACTGAAAAGATTTGGTATGGGTCCTCAAAAAGTTATACATTTTAGTCATTTAGCAGACGCTCTTATCCAGAGCAACTTACAGGAGCAATTAGGGTTAAGTGCCTTGCTCAAGGGCACATCGACAGATTTTTCACCTAGTCGGCTCGGGGATTAGAACCAGTGACCTTTCGGTTACTGGCACAACGCTCTTAACCACTAAGCTACCTGCCGCCCATCGAGAACATCCTGACTGGTTGCAGAGAGAGAGAGAGAGAGGAGAGAGAGAGAGAGAGAGAGAGAGAGAGAGAGAGAGAGAGAGAGAGAGAGAGAGAGAGAGAGAGAGAGAGAGAGAGAGAGAGAGAGAGAGAGAGAGAGAGAGAGAGAGAGAGAGAGAGAGAGAGAGAGAGAGAGAGAGAGAGAGAGAGAGAGAGAGAGAGAGAGAGAGACCTAGCCCTTATGATAGAACAATTCATAAAGGTATTGATTAACTCACTAAATTCAAAATGTTGTGACTTATATCATCAGAAGCCCATCTGTATTTGTTTAATCTACAGTGCAATGATGATTTACCTTACAGAATTACAATTTAACCACAATAAAATACAACTAAATATAGTGGAAATATTCCAGTCAACAATATCGACCTGACAGTGGAAAAGGATGTCACGCGACCTTAGGTCACACTAGCCATCTCTAGGGTATGCAAGTCTGCAGCAACTCTCTTGCCTGTCTCCAGTCGTCACTAGCTTCTATAGCCACAAAGTCATAAACCCAGCACATTTCTACAATTTCTCTTCTTAAAATTTAATTTTAAACCTAACCCTAACCTTATCCCTAACCACACTGCTAATGTCATTCCTAACCCAAACCTTAAACGAAGATCAAAGGGCATTTTTTTTGTTACCAATTTGGACTTTGTGGCTGCGGAATCGGACTTTGTGGCTATCGAAGCTCGTAGAAAGCTCCGAGCTTTCCGGGATCCTTGGGATGTCCCTATCCCATTGAGGATGAAATGTAAAATGGTTAAGTAAGCGTTAGGGTAAGGGTTAAGGTTAGAGTTAATCGTTTATGGTTGGGACGTCCCAAGGACTCTGGAGAGCACTGACCCTAGAGGAAACCCCTGTCTCCTCCCCTCTCACGACCCGTCCGCTCGTTAGACCCATAACTCCCCGCGCCAAGACAAGATGGAAGAAAGCAACAGCCGCAAGACAACAATGTTTTGGCTATAAAACCTCAAAGGAACGAGAAAGGGAAGAAAATACGAACGTTTAAAGCAAATAGCGGTCATGTGTAGGTAAATGTACCTTTACATTTCCATTTAGTTTGGAGTATTTGTTGAAATTATGTCGAGTTCTGTGGAAATGTCAAACGCAAATCGCTTAAACCAGCGAGAGATGCACTCAAAAGCCGAGCATCATTGTTTCTCTGTTGCATGGGCCATAATAATGCGGGGTTTCAGTTGGAGCGGCTAGCTCGTTAGCTTTATCTAGCTGGTAAGCACTAATTTGTCTCTTGGCATCCGTAGTTACTATTTGCAGTATGGGATCTAAAGTTAACTTGCACCGCAAACAGTACGGAATGTATTAATACATGCAGCTGTAATTGCTAGTTATAATTAGCTACAGTTATAGCTAGCTAGTTACTGTAGCTCGACAAATAGGCTCGAACGCCAGAGATGACCAGAATTTCTTTATCGAGCCTCGTCCCAGCCAAGGACAGCAAGCCAATCGTCTTTCATAAACAGGTTAATAAAATGTACTCCTCGCCCACGGTGAGATAATGTCAGTATTTGGGTTTTATTAAGGTCGTGCGAACTGTAAAGCCATTGAATCCCAGGGTAATGTACTGTAATGTTTTGTCAGCATGAGATTAACGTTACTTGGACTTCATAGCTAACATTAACAAAAACTAGCTACTCATTATTGAGCCGTCGCCATCTAGCTTCTATTTTCATAATGTATGAGTTGATTTGTTGTCCTGTGTTATTGTGTTTTAATAGTAATGCATTTATGTGACAAGTGTGTTTTGTATCAACAAAGCTGGCGAGGACATATAGGTAGTAGGTAGGTGGCTACCGTAATTCATTTCATTGTAGCAGGTTTGCTAGCTAGTTAGCTAGCTATTCATCACAAAAGCCCATCCGCTTTCCATATAATTCGATGTCGAGTATCCAAATGGTCGGTTAGACTAAACAATACATTTGCGCCTGAGACGTTCAGGAGCCAGCTGGAATAGTCACCCAACTAGCAGTTTTAACGTTTGATCACATTATGTTACTAAATTCAAGGTGAAATGTTTTGTTTTAGACTAGTTTAGTGGACCGTGTAATTTGATATGCTTATCACAGGCAGTGTCTTCAGCCTGTGGTTCTTATAAATTGTCAATGGCAGCAAATTCATTGTGTTCACATCCCGGGTAATACATTTGAATCAATTGTCAACCAGACAGTGTAATTTGAAAGGGGAAACTAAAATTGCACATTTTACACTGCAACAACGATTTTTGTTTGGCTGCATGCAATATACAAAATGTCGCACGTAACACGTGATTTGGATTATGTTCCAGAAGTAGCCTACATTTGATTGGTGATGATGACTGGCTACACTATTCTTCGCGGGCCTAATGTTATGGTGATGTCTAATTGGTAGCAGGCGAGCACAAGGTCATTTGAGACAGTTAGAATCTTGGGCAACATTTCAAAAGCAGCTCAAACATAGAACATGTAAGAATGAACTATAGACTTTGAATTCTACTGTGAGGATGTACCATAACGCACGCTCTAGAATGCCCTTCAAGCCAATCAGAAATAGGCTTGGTAGTACCCAGGTATTTGGAAATAGCCACGGGATGGGTTTTCAGTAACATCAATACTGTAAACTACTTCTTTGAAGTTTAAAAAATATATATAATAGTAAATACCTGCAGCCAACTTGTGCAATGTGTTAGATGAAGCAGATTGCATTCTTATTTCACCTAAAGCTTACTTAGTTTCCCAGCACAGTTGAGCCAGTCACGTGTTTGTTTGTAATTATAAACTGGGTGCTATGAGCCCTGAATGCTGATTGGCTGACAGCCATTGCATATCAGACCGTATACCACGGGTATGACAACATTTATTTTTACTGCTCTAATTACGTTGGTAACCAGTCTATAATAGCAATAAGGCACCTCAGGGGTTTGTGGTATATGGCCAATATACCACAGCTAATGGCTGTATCTAGGCACCCTGCGTTGGGTCTAATCCTAGATGCTGATTGGTTAAAACCGCCTTCCAGCCGGTGTCTATTCCACAAGTTACCACCGGCTACATGTATGACGTTAAAATGCCTATTTACTCTGTTCCATCTGACTGCACAATCCACTGTCTCATCAAATTCGATCTCCAGCTGTCCCATAGTAATGAACGTGTCGGGACGAGACAGGCAGGCAGTGTTTCTCAGCCAGTCGAAATCACGAATCAGCTGGCATCATTTTTATGGATACATACAAAGAAATGTCAAATGAAAAAAGGTAAAACGAAACACAGCTAGTTTGCAGTCATTCCAGCTTCAGTTTGAAGTGATTGTGTTAGCTGTGTTGTTGGCTAGCTCCTCTAAACAACAGTGCCCTGACAAGAGAGCACATTTTCTATGCCAGGCAAAATCGCACCTATCATAAAAATAATGTAGCCAGCTACATTTCCTAATGTTTTGCTATAAGTTAATCTTGCATTTTACCATAGAGAAAAAATGCTGGCTACACCGAAAAAAGGACTGGAGAAAAGAAGCTACACATCAGTCGTCAACCTGTCTGCTGATAGAATGCCCGTTCGTGAATTCTCATCCGAGTATAGAAGTGCAACTTAAGCACAAAAATAGTCTGATGCAGAGCAGAAATTACAATAAGAAGCATTTTAGATCTGTGTTTACAAAATGCAGAAAGACATTTCTTGTGCGTTTTTATCTTTTTTTCCTGCGTGAAAAACGCAGAATTAGGCGTAAACACAACCCCTAGTTTAACTTGCTATCAAAGTGGCTGAATTAATAAGGTGACGGGGCATCATATTGTGTTAGCTTTCTGCCGTGTTTGAGAAGGTAAAGCCCTTTTGGATGTTATTTATACAGCTGCCACTGCTATCTTGATTTCCTTGCATTTATCTCCTCTCTGTTCTCGGCCTGTCTGCTCCTCCCCCCTCTTCTCAGAGCAGGCAGGCCAGGAAATACAATGACATTGCTAAAGTAGTCAAATATTTAGTAGGAAACAACTGCCAGTATTATCATGTCGTCAGATTTACTTTAGACAGATGGCAATGTTGTCATTAGCTAGCAAAGTTTATCAAAAATAGATAGAAATGCTAACGTTAGCGAGCTATAGTCCGGTGGCCTCCCCTCAATCTTAGCTAGCTAACGTTAAACTGCATCTAATGTCAATCTGGTGACATCAAAAGGTTTTCCTACTAATTATTTGCCTCCTTTTGAATGTCATTCTATTTCCAAGCCACTTTAATGCACTTTTGGTAAAATCTTTATCAGCTCTCATTGACAATGCATTGAGTACAATGCTCAGTTGGACATCAGTCGAAACAGCGTTCAAAACAATATTGTGACAATATGCATTCTATGAATAAGCGGGACGAGATGGAGCCGAGTCCCTTTGCGGAGTTCATTTTTCCAAGGTAATGTACAGAATGTCGGCGTTTATTCCGCTTTTACCACAGTTGCCAAAGAAAACAATACTAAAGGCACACATTTACCAATAGGAGAAAAAAATAGTTTGTATTTATATTTTTACAAGATAATTCATACTTTGTCATCTTTTGGTTGCTAGAGACGCGACCCAGTCGTTTGTTTAGTTAGTTGGATATTTATGGACGCCACCCAGTTGGTCTTTCTACATGTTCCATGGCAACGTTCTTGTCCCTTGCTAGCTAGCCAACTAGCTACGGCTAACACAGTCATGACCTCTGCAGCCAGAGTAACAGCAAAGTTGCTGCATTTGTTTAAGCTGTTTTCTGTTGACATTTATTTGGATACGTCCATAACAATGAGTTTATAATGCCCGATTTTGCCTGCCATAGTGCCTTCCCGTCAGGGCACACGTTGAAACTTCATTATGAGGAGATCACATTGTATATCAAACACTAGGCTAGAAGCTAGCTAAATAGTTTGTTGCTAGCAAACCTGCCAATATGACAACCGAATTCAAAAATATCAGTTGCTGGAAACAGTTGGTCAAACTAGAAACGTGGGAGGATTTGACAGCATAGCGCCACTTGTCATGACTGCAACATAGGGACTGGCGAAATTAATGTTCATCACTCACCACGTTAGGCCATCAAATGCTTTGCAGAAGCAAATCAATACTAGCTAGCTACGTTTTTCCTCGGTGGATCTGCATTTACAATGTGTCCAATATCAGTTAGTGTGGTTGTTGGTTTATATTTCTGTAACTTTGTAGCAAGTACGGTCTGCATGTGTAGGTGCATATTGCGTCAAGTCCCGATATCTTTTACAACGGTCCCGTTATTTGGTTTTAATGTCCATTCTAGAATGCCCTTCTAACCAATCAGAAACAAGTAATCAACAATGCTGTGGTAAAAACATTTGTAACCACATTTAATTACATTTGCATAGACAATGGATAAACAAGTAGTGGTGGAGAGTCGACTCCAAATGAATCGATTCCTTGACTCCTGGCCCGTTGTAGTTGCCGTAGGCTATTTCCGAGAACAAACTCTTGCGTTATTCACAGCAAATAAAGAGCGAGGGGAGGGGCATAGGTCGGCAACCAGGCAGACAGTCCTAACCATGCATCGGTAATCTCGCAATGCTGTATCTGTCAATTTCTTGGCTTGAAATTCCTCACAAGTTCACTAAAGTAGGGGCTATCAATGAGTAGGCTAAGCTATTCTAGACGCAACGGACCGAAGACTGAACACACACACACATCTTTCATAGCTAAGATAAAGAGCAGGCAAGGGGGGAGACAGTCAGTCGGAACTGTGCGCGTAGGCTATATCTTTGTAATCTGTATCTCGCATTGTCTTGTCTGAGCTGGCCGCCTGTCAAAACTGAGTAATCGGAGGAGAAGGGGCCAGATGGAAGCCACTCTTCAGTAAAAGGCACATGACAGCCCGCTTGGAGTTTGCAAAAAGGCACCTAAATGACTCTCAGACCATGAGAAACAAGATTCTCTGGTCTGATGAAACCAAGATTAAACTCTTTGGAATGAATGCCAAGCGTCATGTCTGGAGGAAACCAGGCAGCGCTCATCACCTGGCCAATACCATCCCTACGGTGAAGCATGGTGGTGGCAGCATCATACTGTGGGGATGTTTTTCAGCGGCAGGGACTGGGAGACTAGTCAGGATCAAGGGAAAGATGAACGGAGCAAAGTACAGAGAGATCCTTGATGAAATCCTGCTCCCGAGCACTCCGGACCTCAGACTGGGGCGAAGGTTCACCTTCCAACAGGACAACGACCTTTAGCACACAGCCAAGACAACGCAGGAATGGCTTCGGGACAAGTCTCTGAATGTCCTTGAGTGGCCCAGCCAGAGCCTGGACTTGAACCCGATCGAACATCTCTGGAGAGACCTGAAAATAGCTGTGCAGTGACGCTGCTCATCCAACCTGACAGAGCTTGAGAGGATCTGCAGAGAAGAATGGGAGAAACTCCCCAAATACAGGTGTGCCAAGCTTGTAGCGTCATACCCAAGAAGACTCGAGGCTGTAATCACTGCCAAAGGTGCTTCAACAAAGTACTGAGTAAAGGGTCTAAATACCTATGTAAATGTGTTATTTATATTTAATACATTTGCAAAAATTTCTACGGACCTGTTTTTACGTCGTCATTATGGGGTATTGTGTGTAGATGGGGGGGACAATTTAATCCATTTTAGAGTAAGGCTGTAATGTACACATTTTAGGAAAAAGTCAAGGGGTCTGAATACTTTCCGAATGCACTGTATAAGAAGCCTACTAATGATAATGACGTTACTTATTATAATGATCATAATAATTGTAATAACAATAAGGAGTTCAAGAAAAACGAATGTATAGGAGCTAGAGCTGCGTGAATATTTTCAACCAGTTGACTCGAATGGAGTCAGCCCAAGTCGCATACTCCCTTTTAAAGACCTTTGCTTGAAAAATTTGAAAAATCCCACAATAGCATTGTTTGTCCCTCTTGAGACACCAGAGCCAGAATAGTCAGCCAATCTAAGATAACTCAAGAAATCTGTCATTACTTTTGATGTTTTTGCAGAGTAGATCTTAGTCGCACAATTTTACATCTAACTAAGATGCAGTATTTCTCAAGTGGAAACATTTGCATGAAAATGAGTATCGTTGAATGACAAACACTTAATTTAAGAATTTCTACTGTTGACCAACGAATGGCCGTAGACTAAAGCTCCCGAACTTGGGCTTGCCTCAAGAATTTTTTTTGTTTACACGAACAGCCGTTGTGTGCACGAAACACATGTTGTTTTGGATGGGAGCATGCAGACACCTTAAAGAAAGAATCCACCCAAAACCACTAATTCCTATAATTTAAGTGAGAACAATATTTTTTGTCAACAAATGTTACATTTTGTTGTTAAGGTTGGTAGCAACATGAGAATTGTTGTGGAAATCTGTTGCAGCTTAAGTCGACTACAAAACCCACAATGCAATGCGCTCTATGGGCTGGCTAGCTATTAAATGTAGCTACTCACAGTAATACCAAATTCAATATCAGCATGTGGAGTAGCTAGTTAGCTGTACAATTGCCTAAACAAACTGCACTGTTAATTTAGGAATCTACAATCTCACCATGTTCAACCTGCAGATCGATGTGCCTCAGAGTGGAGTCTGACATTCGCAACGACACCATGCAGTGCACCCTGGACTGAAGAGGCAGACAAATAACAGAAATGTGTTTAGGGCCTCTGTTAAATTACACATTTCTCGAGGTAGGAATTTTTCAAATATGATCAATGGCTTATTCGAGAGACAACCTCCCGCGTTATGACATCGGACAGTATTGAAATCTGACATGTATGATAGATGTTTTCGCAATCTAAAAGTCAAATTCCTATTAACTTCCAGTGTAGTGAGAGCGGCGTTATCACAATGCTACGTCATACCTGCCAAATTTCTGCCTGCTTAAACGGTAATAGCTCAGATAAACATGAAATGACCCAGGGAATCGATAAGAGTCGCTCAGATTCACAAAAACAAGATGGGTTAATCTTTTTTCTGTCTCAATATCAAGCTACATTCCTATTTGATATTAAGGTCAGACTGCAGGGGATGTCCACTGTTGGACTAGATTAGTGCCTATCTGAACATTGGTGTGCAGGGCAAGCATAGCCTACAGTTGCCCATTCCTAGACGCTAACTACCTTTAGTGTGTATTCATCAAGGTATCTTTTGGCCGGGGGAGTTTTGTTAAGAGCCCTGACGCTCTGGCTGACAGTTAACACACATCGCTTGCGGTACCGTTTTGGAAACATAAGGAATGTATCTTTCATATAAACAAGAAATCATTTTCACCAAAAAAGAGGTTAAATTACTACACAACTTTTTTTTTTTAGGGTTAGTTGTTCCCACACTGCCATATCTCTGTGTTACAGCGCTTGTTTACGGAAGACAGAGGCGACCATCTGTGCTAATTTAAGGGAAAGCATAACTGGGAAGTGTGGTTTTACAGCCTTATGGAGCTGTGAAACCCTGCTACAATAAGTGTATCTTTTTTATTTGAAAGATTATTTAGCTGATAGGAAAGAATTTCCATATGTTTCGAGAACTGCATCGCAAGTGTTGATTATTGACGTTTCTAAACGTTAAAACAGAGCATTGGGATTGTAGTTCACATGGTCCCACCAGTAAGTGGTGCTTATAGCTGAGAACCCTTGGGATAAGGCAGAATGCCTTGTTAATGCATTGGGTTTTCGAGAGCAAACTCTTCAGCACCATTTTTATTAGGCTGATATTCTATTCAGACTGGCACAGCTGCTGGCCTTGGTCCATTGTTGGGAGCATGCTGCCAGCAGTCAAGAGGTTAAGCTTTGCTTTAGCTTAAGTCGTTTCTTTAATCTTTGTTTAATCTTTGTTGACCCGGTGAGAGAGACTTAGCACGGCTAGTAATGGCCTTGATTTTGCTGCGGTGCTGTGAATCTTATATGACATGGATCACGCATGTCGCTCCCCTTGCGCTTTGCACGATAACACTGGACTAGGCAATTTAGTCATATGTCCCTGCTTTAACGGTGGAGTTATTTTGCCCTCTTTAATCATGGCAATTTTATTTAGCCATAGCAGCCTGGCATTTGGAAATGTGGGTTATCCTACATGGAACATTAGACAATTATATTACTTAAAGTAAACAAGAAGCAGGGTGTTTATAAGGTCTTCAAAGGAGCCACAACACAGTTTTTGCTTGATAACCATAACCCAGCCACTATATCATAGCCTCACTCCGTAGAAATAGAACTACTCACGCGTCCTGTTCCAGATAGGCAAATCCCAATAAATCCAATCAAGTAATTAATGGATGACTGGGGAAATGTAGAGCACGCTGACTCCACCTGGGACCAGTCTAGCCCTAAGGTCAGGGTTAAACCAAAACCTTACAAGATTGTAGGCTTGCAGCCTATATCTTCCACGGTGTAACTGTTTTTTTTTCTTTTCTCTCATGCAAAAAAACACATGAGAAAACAACTTGTCTAATATATTATCTCAACTCAAGATGTAGAAAAATCTGTCGGCGAGCCCTTGCGCAAGGCACTTAAAGAGAAATTTCACAATTTTTCAACTTCATCTCCAGCATCACCCCAACATCAACATGTGAAAATAGTACATTTCAATTTTTTGTAGTAAAAAAGATAGAGGTAGATAAGTGTTTCCAATGACATCAGCTAATTAGTAGGCAATGCCTACTCATAATTGGTTAAAATCAATGATGTCAATGATGTTCCTCTTTTTCCCCAGAAAACATAGAAACATGCCATTTTCACAGGTGGTGCTGGAGATGATGAATATGAAGTTGAACAATTGTGAAATTTCACTTTAACCCTAATTAATCCTCTAAGTTGCTCTGGATAAGAGCATCTGCTAAATAACAATTGTAAAACTGATATTGTGGAGCTATACTTAGCCTCCTCCCTTCTCTTCCAGGACATCCCCACTTGGCCCCATTTAGTGTTTCCCCTTTCTGCACGTGCTGACCAACCATGAGTATTATCCAAGACAAGCTAGGCAACGAGTTTCTGCGAGGCAATGGGGGCATGGACCCCAACTTTGCCCCGGGCATGCTCATGTTCAGCCACCTGCCGCCCGTCACCAGCTTCACCCGCCTGGCCTCGCAGTCGGTCATGGGGGGCGACCTTCCCCAGGAGATGATCCTGAAGAAGGAGCGCGACTCGCCACCCAACGCCCACGGCTTCCTCCACGGCATGGGCATCAAGCAAGAGCGGATGAGTGAACTGGATTACCGCATGCCCCTTTATAGCGGAGGTGGCGGGGGAGGAGGGCTGGGTGGCAGCTGTGGCGGAGGAGGAGGGGGCGTGGGTAAGGGCAACGAGATGATGGAGATGCAGTTTGGTGGAGGCCACCACCACAACCATCAGAACATGCTCCTGCACGACCTCAGCCACGGCGATGTCCGAATGGGAGAGCCGGTGAGGGAGCCATGTTTATTTTTTAATGTTGTAGTTTTAGTGGCTGAAAGGGGGCCTCCTCAATAGATATATTCTGTAGAGTTAATCCATGTATGCTTTGATCTTTTTGTCTTTGGGACTCCCTCTGTAAAGATCAAAATTAGTTATCAGTATAGCACCTATCGCTCCTTTGAGAATATTCAAACTGTGCATGAGGTATCACATCATAAGAACGTATCTGTTTACATGGCCAACCTCCTCCTCTGCTTTGTCCTCAGATGTCTGGAATACCAGAGAAAGGGCCAAAAGAGTCGTCGGGAAGAAGAAGGAAGAGCAACAGCGATGGGGAGGGGAAAGCCAGAAGAAAACGTGGAGAACCCAAGGTAGAACACAACACATCTCTAGCATTTACATTAATAATGCGTTTTAGAATCAAAGCTACCATAAAGTCACACAACAGTTCAGTTTTGCTGTGGTCAGCTCATGTTAACAACAGTTTGCCCCTTAAACAACATGTTGTTAAAACTTCGATGTAAAATTGCAATCGGGTTATTCTGACCTTTCATTCTGTCCCGTCCCCGCACAGGCCATGATGCTGGACGGCGGGGGGACCGGCCTGTCTCCCAACTCCAAACCGCACATCTGCGAGCACTGCAACGCTGCCTTCCGCAGCTCCTACCATCTCCGCAGACACGTGCTCATCCACACAGGTGAGAGGCTTTCAGTGCTTTCTGCATGGGAATTATTTTGTTCATTAGGTGCATTCGTTTTAGCTTGACCGTTGCACCGGGTGGCTGGAGTGTGCACTTTTTAGATCATTCTATTGGTCCTAAAGTGAAATCCTCACCCACCCAAGGCACAGGGTGAGCTAAAACGAATGCATCCAATATCACTGATGTGAGTAGCACGGATGACATTTGTTTGATGTTACAAAAATCCTGTAAATGCAGAGGTAATCATAAGGACTGATGCTACAAATATCCTGTCAATGCTGAGGTAATCTAAATCAAACATTTCTTGCTGGAGGTTTGACTCATTGTCGCGGTGAGAAATTCTGTTTTATAATTTTTATTTAAACGGAATGTTCAGCCAAATTACAAATGTGTGTGTGTATATATACATTTCTTTACCTTGAAAGTGGTCTATGGACAAGGAGAGAATGCAATCCACGCTTTGGTTTCGGTAAACAAGACACTGCCCCCAAAGTGTTTTATTGCCGATTTTGTCCAAAGACTACTTTCAAGGTAAGGGAACAAATATAAATGTGTTATTTGGCTGAACTATCCCCTTTAGGATTTCACTGTTTAACTTACCCTAACGTGTTTGCTTCTTCTGCAGTGTTAATCCAAAAAGTCAAATTGAATGAACTGACACTTGAATAAAGCCAACTTCTGCTTTCCCCCACTGATAGTCAATTAATGTGGAGAGTGGGTGATTGTATTTTTGATCGCACAGGTGAGAGGCCTTTCCGGTGCAGTCAGTGTAACATGAGCTTTATCCAGAAGTACCTGCTGCAGCGGCACGAAAAGATCCACAGCGGTGAGTCTTGACCTATGACAGCCAGCGCTGTGGTCAATTCCATTTCAATTTAGTCAATTCAGGAAGTAAAGGGAAATTCAGAGACATTTGAATTGAAATTTCAGTTTACTTCCTGAATTGAAATGATGCCAGCATGCCATTTATTTATTTATTTATTTATTTATATATATATATATATATATATATATATATATATATATATATATATATATATATAGATATAGTACCAGTCAAAAGGTTGTACACACCTACTCATTCAAGGGTTTTTCTTTATTTTTTACTATTTTCTACATTGTAGAATAATAGTGAAGACATCACAACGATGAAATAACACATAGAATCATGTAGTAACCAAAAAGGTGTTAAACAAATCAAAATATATCACTCTCCTTCTTGGTAAAATAGCCCTTACACAGCCTGGAGGTGTGTTGGGGGCATTGTCCAGACCAAAGGACAAATTTCCACTGGTATAATGTCCATTGCTCATGTTTCTTGGCCCAAGCAAGTCCCTTCTTCTTATTGATGTCCATTAGTAGTGGTTTCTTTGCAGCAATTCGACCATGAAGGCCTGATTCACAAAGTCTCCTCTGAACAGTTGATGTTGAGATGTGTCTGTTACTTGAACTCTGTGAAGCATTTATTTGGGCTGCAATTTCTGAGGCAAGTAACTCTAATGAACTCATCCATTCCTGTGGCGGTCCTCATGAGAGCCAATTTCATCATAGCGCTTGATGGTTTTTGCGACTGCACTTGAAGAAACTTTCGAAGTCCTTGAAATGTTCCGAATTGACTGACCTTCATGTCTTAAAGTAATGATGGACTGTCATTTCTCTTTGATTATTTGAGCTGTTCTTGCCATATTATGGACTTGGTATTTTACCAAATAGGGCTATCTTCTGTATACCCCCCCCACCACCCCCTACCTTGTCACAACACAACTGATTGGCTCAAATGCATTAAGAAGGAAAGAAATTCCACAAATTAACTTTTAAGAAGGCACACCTGTTAAATGAAATGCATTCCAGGTGACTACCTCATGAAGCTGGTTGAGAGAATGCCGAGAGTGTGCAAAGCTGTCAAGGCAAAGGGTGGCTATTTGAAGAATCTCAAATATAAAATATATTTTGATTTGTTAAACACTTTTTGGTTACTACATGATTCCAGGTTATTTAATAATTTTGATGTCTTCACTATTATTCCACAATATAGAAAATAGTAAAAATAAAGAAAAACCCTTGAATGAGTAGGTGTTCTAACACTTTTGACCTGTAGTGTGTGTGTGTGTATATATTCATTCCTCAGGAGAGAAGCCCTTCAGCTGTGACCAGTGTAACATGTGCTTCATCCAGAAGTACCACATGGAGCGACACAAGAGGACCCACAGCGGAGAGAAGCCATACAGATGTGACACCTGCCAACAGGTCAGTCAGTCACAAGGGTAACTAGGTTTTACCCTCAAAGCAGATGAACAGATTTTTGATTGGCAACCGACCTGTGTTCAAATTAGGGTATTTCAATTACTTTCAAACACATTTCGAGGTAAGTTTTTGAAAAAATGTAGTTGAATATTGGAATGTATTTGGAAATAATGTGTATTTTCAAATACAAATATGTAGCCCTTTACACTCACAACAGGTATACAGGTTGAAAATGGCAGATTTGGTTACTGATAAGCGCCTAAATTGGAACACAGTAGCTGTACAGTAATATGCTGTACATGAAGTCAGAACTCAGGGTCTCCGCTTTACAGCGATGTATGGGATTCAACTGACAGCCATTCTAAACTGACAGCCATTCTAAACTTGAGCACTACTCGCAAAAAGAATATGCCCCCATCGCTCCTGCTAATTGGAATACTTTTGCGAATGTTTTGTTGTCTGAGTGAGGGGAATGCTCTAAATCAGTGTTCTGAGACGTTGTGAATTATTTTTAAAAAACACCGCTTTGATGTGATACACGCAAACCACACATCCGTGAGTCCAACATATTATACAACTTGTAATTTGCAATATCAACATTTATGATCGCTATGTTTGAACAGTTACAAGGATGACATGGCATCATACCCTGGGTTCTTCTGAACAGAATGAGCCTATGTTTGTCGTATTGTAAAGGAAATTAGCAGTGGAACACGCACCAAAATGCACTCATGACTCCATTCTATTCCCAACAGAAATAATGTGTCTCTGAACTTCTTTGTGAAAACCTAACACTGTAAGATCATTTTGTATAACTTAGCTAGTAGGGATGGGCATTTGAAATGTTTTGAGTGTTCATGTACTCAAATGACAAAAGTGTGCTTTTATTTATATATATAATGAAACGGAAACAGATAATGAATCATAATTGCTAAATTGCCTCATAGACACTGAGTGTACAAAACATTAGGAACAACTGCTCTTTCCATGACAGACTGACCAGGTGAAAGCTATGATCCCTTATTGATGTAATTTGTTAAATCCACTTCAATCAGTGTAGATGAAGGGGAGGAGACAGGTGAAAAAAATGATTTTTAAGCCTTGAGACAATTGATACATGGATTGTGTATGTGTGCCATTGAGCGGGTGAATGGGCAAGACAAAATATTTAAGAGTCTGTGAACGGGGTATGGTAGTAGGTGCCAAGCACACCGGTTTGAGTGTTTTAAGAACTGCAACGCTGCTGGGTTTTTCACGCTCAACATTTTCCCGTGTGTATCAAGAATGGTCCATAACTCAAAGGACATCCAGCCAACTTGAAACAACTGTGAGAAGCATTGGAGTCAACATGGGCCAACATCCCTGTCGAACGCTTTCGACACCTTGTAGTCCATGCCCCAACGAATTGAGGCTGTTTTGAGGTTAATAGGGGGTGCAACTCAATATTACGGTGTTCCTAATGTTTTGTACACTCAGTCAATAAAGAAACAAGTGCCATTTTAAGATTCATTTATTGAAACCATAATATCAGCTGGTTATATTATGAACACAATCTTCAAAAAGGTAGTAACCTCAGCAGTGGCGCTTGCTTGTAGAAGCCTATGGCTGTGCAATGGCATAGCATTGTTTTGTTAATTTAGTAGACAATACCCTCTTATTTCCCGAGCACTTATCACAGTCGACACATCTATTTTATAATAAAAAAACATGATGTAATATAACAGAATAAAATAGAACAGAATAGTGCGAAGTGATGCGCATCTCGCGTCTGGAACAGTTATTCTCAAAGAGTGATCATTTGAAACAGGGCTCAATTTGGTGAGTTGAAAGACCACATTTTTCAGGGTCACAAACAAATCTGTCTTTTCGATATACCGATGTTTGATTTAGTTCATTCTGCCTGTTCTTTTGGAATTTTCTAAATGGATTAATAATTCCACATTGAACTGTGGGATGAAATATGTTTGGTGAGTAGGCCTAGGCATAATGATTCTGATGAAAATACGCTCTTTGTCAAACGAATGTTTTTGCATATTTTCACTGTGGAACCTGTATGTTTAGGGGGGGGATATAGCTTAGGCTAACCAATTCTAAATGGCACTAGCAGTTTGCAAAGTAGGGTCGCCACAAACCCCTGCTTTTTCTACAATTTCTCTTCTTACAGTCTGATTTTAAACCTAACCTTAACCACACTGCTAAACGTATTACTAATCCTAACCTGAATTGATGACCAAAAAGCTCATTTTTGTTTTTATAAATTTTTACAATATAGGCAATTTTGACTTTGTGGCTGTGGTAACTGGTGACAATTGCAAAGTAGCCTAAGCGGAAAATTATGCAATTATTCCAAAACTGCAGCTCATTGTTGGAACACGCATTTCCTTACTTCAGTCAACCAGTCCATTTTGAATTTGTGATAAAACTGTCATTTGGCATGGAATGCTTGTGTATCCCATCGTTTTAATAGGCATTTATTTCTGTAGGCGCACTCAGCACGCGTGTGTAGCTGGAGCGGTCGGAACGCAATTGAGTGAGACGCTGAGGGGAAAGGGACTTTAGGGAGAACTGTGTGATGCTTGGTTTCTTTTTTGTTGTCCCGTAAATGCACATCTACAAATGGAACACTAAGCAAATTAATGTTGTCTTCAAGACAACATTTAGAGCAAATAGTTTTACAGTAGTTGAAAATAATGTGATCTCTGGTTAAAGATCGAGTTTTTATGTCCGTTTGAGTACTTGATTACTCATGCCCATCCCTATTAGCTAGTCATGTTGGCAATAGAATAAGCTTTCACCTGACCCAGATTGCAATTTTATAATGGACCGTTTTTGTATTGCATAAACAACAACAGTATTGTGATGGTATGGATGCAGGGCTGTGTTCCAAACAAACGACAAGTGTCCTTGCATCAGTTTCTCACTGGCACAGCTAGGAGAACTCAAAAGCACCTAATAGTTGAAGATTCTTTCCTTGAGTCTTAAAAGGAATTGTGCACAATTCGGAAAGGTGTGTGTGTGTGTGGCTATGTGGAGACACCAGTTAGACCTCTCAATGTTGCACCTACCCCAAGTCTCCATGAATATTCTTACTATGTTACTGAATGTATCCAGGGTAATTTCAGATTTAGTTATTGACTAATGCTGCGAAAAGTACAGTAAATGTACTGGATTCAGTCTTGTGGTGAGGTCAGGTGAACTGTTGTGGATTTCCAAAGTGTTCCCTTTCAATTGCTACCATGATTATACATATGCTTCTCATATTTCTTCTGTTAAAAACATTTCAATTTTCATATTTCTTCTGTTAAAAACATTTCAATTTGGGCCTATCCATATAGGGCAATTCCCATGAGTGTAAAGGTTTAAATACTCCATGCATTTGAACCAAGGTCTGCTTGGTCCTAGGCGTATTTGAAATAATGTATTTGGAAGTAAGTATTTGAAAATAGTTACAGCTATTTATAGGAATTTATTTGAAAATACTATATAATACGTAAAATAGAAGTAGCTGATTTGGCCACATTATTTGAAAATACTAAAATACTTATTTTCTATGTATTTAAAGAGCAAATACTTGAATACACATTTATTTTGAACCCAGGTCTGATTGACAATAGTTATTGATGTCAGTTCTTGATGTTAGACTGATGTTTGCAGTTTATCTTAATCTAGCATGTGTTTGCTCAAAATATCATGGGTACTCCACACTGTTTGATGCTTGCAACGTGCTCTGTCATCACAGACGTTTCAAACCGTAGTGCTTTGTCGAGCGCTTTGGGTGCATCTAACAGTGGGCCGATGCATTTTGCTGTCATTGATCCATTTGCTCTATCCAGTGACTAGAAAGTTTTAAAATACTGTGTATCTCCCCCGTTCCCCCTGTAGTTTTTCTCGAGGACGGACCGGTTATTAAAGCACAAGCGGACCTGCGGAGAAGCCATAAAGAAGGGCCTGGACCCCAGCATGCTGGAGCTTGCCCACGGAGACATGGGCCAGGGCAACTACTCACTCACTCAGGGAAACGCTACCGCCACCTCGGCATGCAAGAGAGGCAAGTCCAAAAATGTAGGCGAGGGCGGCGATCGTAAGCGTAAGAAGGCTGCTGCCACCACCGCGTCATCCGGGGGCCTGCAGGACTACGGCATGGAGTGCGCCGGCCCCAGCCTGCAGGGCCGCTCACCCAAGCTGGTGTTCAAGAAGGCCAAGAAGGGCCTCCTCCCCATGGAGGATGGGGGGCAGAAGCTGCTGTCTCAGAAGCAGGGCTCCATGGAGCTGGCGGGGGGCTCAGGGCTAGACGCCATGGGCCTCCTCCAGGGTTCCTCCAGCGGTGGCGCAAAACGGGGCCCATCAGCCACAAGCAACAACTACGACGACGCCATGCAGTTTGTGAAGAAGCGGCGCTACCTCCAACACATGGCCAACAACGACTACGCAGCGCCATCCCTCCACATGGGCCAGCCCCATGCCAGCAGCGTGATCCAAGGATCGCTGGGACACCACAACGAGCCCACCCTGGCCATGCTGGACACCTCGCCCCTGGACCTCAAGCACCACGACAAGTCGGTCATCCCGGACGAGGTGCTCCAGAGCCTGCTGGACCACTACAGCCACAAATCGGAAGGCACGCACCACCATCACCACGATGTGAACTTTGACCTCTCGGACCACAGCGGCCCGCACCACGTGACCCTGCAGCCGGCGGCCCCTGTCACCCCAGAGCTGGACGTCGACTCGCCCAACGGCGGCGACAAGCAGGTGGTCATGAGCGAGTACTCCAAGTTCCTGCTGCAGGCCCTGGAGCGCACCAGCCACAGCGGGCCCTTCCCCACGCTGGTCCCCAGCGGGCCCTTCCCTTTGCTCTCCAGCACCTCCAGCCCCACGGGGCCTCTCTTCTCCGACAAGCATATCTACACTACATCTCCGCTGGAGTGCGGCTACCAGCCCGCCGTCTCCTCGCCGCTGCCCATCCCCTCCATCTCCTCTTCTTCCTCCTCCTTGTCCTCCTCTAAGTCCCACTACAGCATGGTGGTGGGCTCCCCCTCCCAGCCGGCCTTCCACCTCAGCAACCTGGAGGTGGCTGGCCACCAGCAGCTCACCCCGTCTCAGGAGCTCACCGAGCAGCTGGAGAAGCAGCACCACTCCCCCGGGTTCCAGCTCATGCCTCAGGAGCTGACGGCCACCGGTGGAGCCCCCAAGGAGCAGGGGGCCAAGGGCAACGGGAGCAACGGCACCAATGGCTCCGGCAGCTACTCCGACCTGATCACGCCCAAGGAAATGGACCTGCGGGCCACCTACCAGATCGAAAACTTCGCCCAGGCCTTCGGTTCCCAATTTAAGTCGGGCTGCCACACCCCGCTGGGCTACAGCACTGGGGCCGAGGTCGATCAACGAATACGAACTCCCGTGTCAGAATTCTCAGGGTATACCAGTTTGTTAGCTGACGTCAGTGAGCCAGTAAGTACAGGATCGAAAACCCCAACAAGCCAAAGTTTCAGGTAAGGGTTAAAATGAGGTGAACCTAGTTGCGGGTCTTGTATTTTTCTTTGTGTCCCTATACCCCTCTACATTTTGTTCTTGTAGCGAGGTCAATTTTTTTTAAACACTGCCATTAAATGTTGATAATGAGAACTCTACCAGGGGAAGGTCTTCAAGGCCTCAAATGCAATTTTTTATATTCCTTTAAAAAAAATCTGTATTTAGTCTTTATTTTGTTAGTGTAGTTGGTATGATATGAACGTAAACGTAGATTTTAATGTAATTTAAAAATTAGGGGTTAGCTAAGCTTGATCATTTTTATTTTTGAACTCTTGTTTTACCAATCATCATACAGTTGTAAAGTAATAATGAATGATGTTGATAATTACAATAATAATAAGGTGGTGGCAGGGAAAGGCCCAGAATTCAAATGGCAAAAAAAGTTATATTGTCTGTTACAAGAATCGTATTACTCAGGTATTAAGGAAAAATTGTGTAATAAGGAAAACTTTGTATAATGAGATGCAATTAGCACACTTTTTACAAGTGTACTTTGAGACTACAAAGCTTTGTTACTATTTATCCCTCGAGGAGGGGGAAACAAAAAGACAAACAAATTCAACGGATCTTCCTGTTCAGTTTTCTTTGTCATTGAACAACCCTTTCCGCGACGTGTAGCTGTGTAGAGATTATGGTACTTCTGTGTCAATGTGAAAATGACTGCTCGCATTTCCTCCGCAAAGGGCCACATGTAAAACGCACGCTAACATGGATATTTATACACTCAAGAACTCATAGTGCACACAGTCCAGCCTCAACGGAAAGCAGTTTCAACCCGATAACCTTTTTTTGTATATATAAGTGATGTTTGTCTAGCCATGCACCTTTGGATGCCCCCTTCAATGGCCCGTGACAAGGAAATGCGCTGGCCCCATTGGTGACATTTCAACTATATTGTCTCATTGTTACTGGGTTCCACTCCACTCCTGTCTGTTACTTTTTTTGTCAGTGGAAATCAAACAAGCACTTTTAAAAACAAAATCGTAATTGAAAACTAAAAACAGCCCAACTCAATTAAGGATGCGCAAAACAAAGCCATTTTCTTATTGAAGAAGATAACTGTGAACGGGGGTGGGTGGGATAGGGTGGTTTGTTGTTCTGTAGGGAGGGTTAGACGGGTTGAATGGACATGGGCATTGAGATGTATTTTTGTTTTAGTCTTTTTGACGGTTTGGTCAGGTGGAGGGGTTGTACAAATGATGATTTGCCATAATTGTATGTAACCTAATGTTCTGAGAATACCTCTGTATTGATACTGAACAAAAATATAAACGCAACATGAAACAATTTCAAAGATTTTACTGAGTTACAGTTCATATAAGGAAATCAGTCAATTGAAATGAATTCATTAGGCCCTAATCTATGGATTTCACATGACTGGGCAGGTGTACAGCCATGGGTGGGCCTGGGAGGGCATAGACCCACCCACTGGGGAGCCAGGCCCTGCCAATCAGAATGAGTTTTTCCCCACAAAAGGGCCAGATGTGGAGGTCCTGGGCTGGCTTGGTTACACGTGGTCTGCAGTTGTGAGGACGGTTGGACGTACTGCCAAATTATCTAAAACGATGTTTGATGCAGCTTATAGTAGAGAAATAAACATTTAAATTCTCTGGCAACGACACTGGTGGACATTCCTGCAGTCAGCATGCCAATTCCACACTCTCTCAACTTGAGACATCTGTGGCATTGTTGTGACAATGTGACAACTGCACATTTTAGTGGCCTTTTATTGTCCCCAGCACAAGGTGCACCTGTGTAATGAACATGCTGTTTAATCAGCTTCTTGATATGCCACACCTGTCAGGTGATTATTTTGGTAAAGGAGAAATGCTCACTAACAGGGATGTACACAAATTTGTGCACAAATTGAGAGAGTTAAGCCTTTTGTGCGTATGGAACATTTCTGGGATTTTTTTATTTCAGGTCATGAAACATGGGACCAACACTTTACATGTTGCGTTTTATATTGTTGTTCAGTGTAAATTGTTTTGAGAGGGGGCAGATAATATGCTGCAACACCCCTTTTTTTTTATTCCCACTGATGTACTAAGACTCTACTGGATGCAAAAACTATTTTCCCTTTATTTATTTGTAACCTAGTAAGAGTCTTTTTGCAGGATGTTTTGGAATTGCAAGTATTCACTGTACCTCAACCTGTCTTTATCCTATGAAATCAGGCCTGATACATAACAATTGCCTCAAACATACAGGCTCAACATTACTATATATATATATATATATATATCCCCAAAGAAATGCATTCTTCAAATTTTGCAAGAATAAACAATGGCCTTCTTTGTCTTCCGCAGCTCAAGCCATTCTCTCCCGGCAGTCAGGGTTGATATGTAGCTAATTTTCTGTGTCTATTTCAGACCCTAATGTACCTCATATCACTGAAGCGTCAGAAAACAGGGACACACATTTCATGTATGTAGTGGAAATACTTGTAGTATAGGTTAAACATTGTATAATCATGTAACACCACCTGTGTTTACAATTATAGAAGAGCAATTGACTTGTTGAAATGCTAAATGTATTATTTGTTTTGTCTGTAAAGCATTCACGCCAAGCAGTGTTGCATTCTAGATGCCTCATAGAAACTTTCATTTCTCTCATGTTATATCCCTTATTTTTGTTACTTGCCATAAATGTTTTGATATGATCTCTAGAAGGATATTGTTTACAAAAATGTACAAAAACACTAAAAATGTATGTTCATTTTTTGTTTCTACCGATATGCATGATATGTTTTTGTATGGCTTTTTTCTGATCGTTACCACAACACCAAATTTTGTAGCAGATGCCTCCCCATCCCTGTCTTATTTGTTCAAGACCCTTGTGATATGATTTCCAGGGCTGTACCGGTTATTGAATTTATAAACTGCTTAGAGAAGCCAATAAAAGCATTTTTGGTAATAAAAAAACACCTGTGCAGACTGGACTTGATTGTGATAGTGAAGTCTTCAACACATGTCAACAATTCTTTTTGTAAGGGTTTGAACCACAGTAAAGACAGGAAAGAACTCTCATTTTGATTTTTGGATTGACTCACAATTATATTTTGCGGGATTTCAATTACAGGGGGGCTACAGGAGCAAAATAACGGAAATATCAATGTTAGTGTAATTTGAACCCTGATGTTTTCTATTGTAATTCTTCAAAATCTTCCTGATATGATTATTCTTTAAAATCATATTTTAAAGTGCTTTATCAATGCTCTATCTATTCAAAGCGGATGCTAACATCGGTACTGGTAAGTGACCTGGCATAGGGAGAATCTCAATTGCATATCCTCTTCCGCGCTCTCCTCACCTCGTTCTCAAAATCCTTTTAGAGGAGAATGTCGGAGGAGAGTTTTGAGAAGGAGGCGAGGAGTATGCTATTGAGATTCTCCTGTAGTCTTTCTCTACCACACTCATTCATTTAGTTACCATTTCGTTCCTCAACACAGACAACTGTGTGTACCCAACCTGAAGCTGGCCACGGTAGCCTAGCGGTTAAGAGTGTTGGGCCAGTAACCGAAAGGTCGCTGGTTCGAATCCCAGAGCCGACTAGGTGAAAGATCTTTGCACTTGAGCAAGGCACTTAACTCATTGCTCCTGTAAGTCGCTCTGGAAAAGAACGTCTGCTAAATGACTTAAATGTAAAAAAAATTCCATGTCTTATGTTTGGTAACACTTTACATTAAGGTACCCTTTAAAGGTGTAAATGGTTAATAAGTAGTTAGACAGTTAAATATCAGTTAATGAATTAGAACTTAATGACAAACTATTTGTAAACTAACTATTAATGTGAACCCTTTACAACCTCCGTTAAAGGGTACTTTAATGTTAAGTTACCTATGTTTTCATATGCTTTAAGGCTAATTTCTGCTTTCCATCAATTTTTCCCCTCTAAGAAATCATATTTATCGTAAAGCTTCATGTTCAGATGTTCCATGTTCTTTTTGGTATCTGTTTTTGCATATGTTCTCAGCTTGATAGTTACTGCAACCATGTATCCGACTGATGTGTTCATGTTTGCTGTCCAGACAATCACAACCAAGTAGATCCTTCACTTGCTCTGCCTTCCTCTTAGACATAATGGTAAGTACTGTGAGGTAAATTAACCACTATCAGTACTTTTTCACAGTGAGTGACAATGGGTACCTTCTTTAGCCTGCTTTGTTGTTTTGATTCCAGAGAAAAACTTTGTCCATTTCTATTCATGGATACACTTTTGGATTTTGAAGAGTACCATCTTAAAAACAAGGACCAATTTTCCTTCAAGGCCCAACCTATAGAGGGCAGCAAGTAATAGTTTTAGTGATGCCACTGCACTGGCTGATCTTGTTGTACCAGTCGAAGGTTGTTACATGTACCCTCAACCTGATCTCATGCCTATTCATCTATTTTTGTCACTTTCTTCCATTTTTAAAATGTGTATGAAACTATGTAAATAGTATCAGCTATAGCCATGGTTTGAAAGACCGGTGTCCCAGCAATCTGATAACAAATCTGGGGACCTCCATAATAAGAAATATTAGGGTGGGCACTCTTGACTAAGCTACTTACAAAATAGCAGGAGTTTCTAGTTAAATTTGCCACATCCTTTAATAAAGTATCATCTACCGAGGCCATGGAAGGACATGCTTTTAACACTTCTGTATGTGCATTTCCAGGATAGTTTCCCTTGATTACGGCTATATGTAGCCTGTTGTTAAAGGCCTAACCAAGTTGTATACAATTGACCTATTTTTGTAGAGATGTTCACTAGTCTTTATCTTATCCCACCTTTTGGTTTTGCTTTATTTCTCATGACTGGGCAGGGTCGCAGTGATGGGTGGAGCCATTGGGAGCCAGGCCCAGCCAATCAGAATGAGTTTTTCCCCACAAAAGGGCTTTATTACAGACAGAAATACTCCTCTGTTTCATCAGCTGTCCGGGTGGCTGGTCTCAGACGAGCCCGCAGGTGAAGATGCCGGATGTGGAGGTCCTGGGCTGGCATGGTTACACGTGGTCTGCGGTTGTGAGGCCGGTTGGACATACTGCCAAATTCTCTTAAACTAGGTTGGAGGTGGTTATGGTGGAGAAATGAATATTACATTCTCTGGCAACAGCTCTGGTGGACATTCCTGCGGTCAGCACGACAATTGCACACTCCCTCAACTTGAGACGTGGCATTGTGTTATGTGACACAACTGCACATTTTAGAGTTTCCTTTTATTGTCCCTAGCACAAGGTGCACCTGTGTAATGATCATGCTGTTTAATCAGCTTCTTGATATGCCACATCTGTCAGGTGGATGGATTATCTTGGCAAAGGAGAAATGTTCACTAACAGGGATGTGAAGACATTGGTACACAACATTTGAGAGAAATAAGCTAGAAAATGTCTGGGATCATTTATTTCAGCTCATTGAACATGGGACCAACACTTTACATGTTGCATTGATATTTTTGTTCTGTGTGTGTGTGTGTGTGTGTGTGTGTGTACACACACTGCATTCGGAAAGTATTCAGAGCCCTTGACTTTTTCCACATTTTGTTACGTTACAGCCTTATTCTAAAATGTATCTACACACAATACCCCATAATGACAAAGATTTTAGCAAATTTATAACAACCGAAATATCACATTTACATTAGTATTCAGACCATTTACTCAGTACTTTGTTGAAGCACCTTTGGCAGTGATTACAGCCTCGAGTCTTCTTGGGGATGACGGTACAAGCTTGGTACACCTATATTTAGGGAGTTTCTCCCATTCTTCTCGGCAGATCCTCTCAAGTGCTGTCAGGTTGGATGGGGACCGTCGCTGCACAGCAATGTTCAGGTCTCTCCAGAGATGTTCGATCGTGTTCAATACCGGTCTCTGGCTGGGCCACTCAAGGACATTCAGAGACTTGTCCCGAAGCTACTCTTGCGTTGTCTTGGCTGTGTGCTTAGGGTCGATGTCATGTTGGAAGGTGAACCTTCGCCCAAGTCTGAGGTCTTGAGTGCTCTGGAGCAGGTTTTCATCAAGGATCTCTGTACTTTGCTCCACTCATCTTTCCCTCGATCCTGACTAGTCTCCCAGTCCCTGCCGCTGAAAAACATGATACTGCCACCACCATGCTTCACCGTAGGGATGGTGCCAGGTTTCCTCCAGACGTGACGCTTGGCATTCAGGCCAAAGAGTTCAATTTTGGTTTCATTAGACCAGAGAATTTTCTCGTGGTCTGAGTCCTTTAGGTGCCTTTTGGCAATCTCCAAACGGGCTGTCATGTGCCTTTTTTTTATTGAGGATATACAGTGGTGTGAAAAAGTGCATGCCCCCTTCCTGATTTGTTATTTGTTTGCATGTTTGTAACACTTAAATGTTTCAGATCATCAAACACATTCAAATATTAGTCAAAGATAACACAAGTAAACACAAAATGCAGTTTTGAAATTAAGGTTGTTATTATTAAGGGAAAACAAATTCAAAACCTACATGGCCCTGTGTGAAAGTGTTTGCCCCCCTGTTATAACACAACTCAACTGTGGTTTATCACACCTGAGTTCAATTCCCAGGCCTGATTACTGCCACACCTGTTCTCAATCAAGGAATCACTTAAATAGGACCTGCCTGACAAAGTGAAGTAGACCAAAAGATCCTCAAAAGCTAGACATCATGCCGAGATCCAAAGAAATTCAGGAACAAATGAGAAAGAAAGTAATTGAGATCCATCAGTCTGGAAAAGGTTATAAAGCCATTCCTAAAGATTTTGGGACTCCAGCGAACCACAGTGAGAGCCATTATCCACAAATGGCGAAAACATGGAACAGTGGTGAACCTTCCCAGGAGTGGCCGGCCGACCAAAATTACCCCAAGAGCGCAGCGACGACTCATCCAAGAGGTCACAAAAGACCCCACAACAACATCCAAAGAGCTGCAGGCCTCACTTACCTCAGGTAAGTGAGGCCTGCAGGTCAGTGTTCATGACTCCACCATAAGAGACTGGGCAAAAATGGCCTGCATGGCAGAGTTCCAAGACGAAAACCACTGCTGAGCAAAAATAACATTAAGGCTTGTCTCATTTTTGCCAGAAAACATCTTGATGATCCCCAAGACCTTTGGGAAAATACTCTGTGAACTGACGAGACAAAAGTTGAACTTTTTGGAAGGTGTGTGTCCCATTTACATCTGGCGTAAAAGTAACACCGCATTTCAGAAAAAGAACATCATACCAACATTAAAATATGGTGGTGGTAGTGTGATGGTCTAGGCCTGTTTTGCTGCTTCAGGACCTGGAAGACTTGCTGTGATTTAAATGGAACCATGAATTCTGCTGTCTACCAAAAAATCCTGAAGGAGAATGTCCGGCCAACTGTTTGTGACCTCAAGCTGAAGCGAACTTGGGTTCTGCAGCAGGACAATGATCCAAAACACACCAGCAAGTCCACCTCTGAATGGCTGAAGAAAAAACAAAATGAAGACTTTGGAGTGGCCTAGTCAAAGTCCTGACCTGAATCCTATTGAGATGCTGTGGCATGACCTTAAAAAGGCAGTTCATGCTCGAGAACCCTCCAATGTGGTTGAATTACAACAATTCTGCAAAGATGAGTGGGCCAAAATTCCTCCACAGCGCTGTAAAAGACTCATTGCAAGTTATCGCAAACGCTTGATTGCAGTTGTTGCTGCTAAGGGTGGCCCAACCAGTTATTAGGTTGTAGGGGGCAATCACTTTTTCACACAGGGCCATGTGGGTTTGGATTTTGTTTTCCCTTAATAATAACAACCTTCATTTCAAAACTGCATTTTGTGTTTACTTGTGTTATCTTTGACTAATATTTAAGAAATCAGGAAGGGGGCAAACACTTTTTCACACCACTGTGTATATATATATACACTACTGTTCCAAAGTTTGGGGTCACTTAGAAATGTATTTGTTTTCGAAAGAAAAGCAAATTTTTTTGTCCATTAAAATAACATCAAATTGATCAGAAATACAATGTAGACATTGTTAATGTTGTAAATGGCTATTGTAGCTGGAAACGGCTGATTTTTAATGGAATATCTACATAGGCGTACAGAGGCCCATTATCAGCAACCATCAGTCCTGTGTTCCAATGGCACGTTGTGTTTGCTAATCGAAGTTTATCATTTTAAAAGGCTAATTGATTATTAGAAAACCCTTTTGCAATTATGTTAGCACAGCTGAAAACTGTTGTGCTGATTTAGAGAAGCAATAAAACTGGCCTTCTTGAGGCTAGTTGAGTATCTGGACCATCAGCAATTGTGGGTTCGATTACAGGCTCAAAATGGCCAGAAACAAATAACTTTCTTCTGAAACTCGTCAGTCTATTCTTGTTCTGAGAAATGAAGGCTATTCCATGTGAGAAATTGCCAAGAAACTGAAGAACAGCGCAAACTGTCTCTAACCAGAATAGAAAGAGGAGTGGGAGGCCCCGGTGCACAACTGAGCAAGAGGACAAATACATTAGTGTCTAGTTTGAGAAACAGACGCCTCACAGTTCCTCAACTGGCAGCTTAATTAAATAGTACCCGCAAAACACCAGTCTCAACAGTGAAGAGGCGACTCCAGGATGCTGACCTTGTAGGCAGAGTTGTAAAGAAAAAGTCCAGTGTCTGTTCTTTTGCCCATCTTAATCTTTTCTTTTTATTGGCCAGTCTGAGATATGGATTTTTCTTTGCAACTCTGCCTAGAAGGTCAGCATCCCGGAGTATACTCAGTGGTAGGCCTGATTACCAGCAACGTCGAGACCGCCAGGGCTCTCACCTCATCCCTGTAGGCTGAGTGGTGTCAGGAAAATAACCTCAACGTCAACAAGACAAAGGAGCTGATCGTGGACTACAGGAGACAGCAGAGAGAGCACGCCCCCATCCACATCGAAGGGCTGCAGTGGAGAGGGTCAAAATATTCAATTTCCTCAACGTGTACATCACAACCCTCACAAACTTCTACAGATGCACCATCGAGTATTCTGTCAGGCTGGCATTCTATCTGCCCTCCAGAATATCTACAGTACCCGGTGTCACAGGAAGGCTAAGAACATCATCAAGGACCTCAGCAACCTGAGCCACGGCTTGTTCACCCCACTACCCATCTAGAAGGCGGAGACAGTACAGGTGCATCAAAGCTGGGCCCGAGAGACTGACAGAAGCTGTTTATCTCCAGGCCATCAGACTGTTAAACAGTCATCACTAGCCGGCCCAGTAACCAGCCCTGAACCTTAGTCACTGTTACTAGCCGGCTACCACCCGGTACTCTACCCTACACCTTAGACTGCTGCCCTATCTACATAGTCATTGAACACTGGTCACTTGAATAATGTTTACATACTGTTTTACCCACTTTATATGTATATACTGTATTCTTCTAATCATTGCTCATCCTATATAACTACTGCTGTACACACCTTTTCTATTCATATACTGTCTAAACTGTCTATGCACCGAGTATACAAAACATTAAGACCTATTTCCATGAAACTGATCCAGGTGAAAGCTATGATCCGTTATTGATGTCACTTGTTAAATCCACTTCAATCAGTGTAGATTAAAGGGATTTTAAACCTTGAGACAATCACAACATGGATTGTGTATGTGTGCCATTCAGAGGGTGAATGGGCAAGACAAAATATTTAAGTACCTGTGAATGGGGTATGGTAGTAGGTGCGAAGCACACCGGTTTGAGTGTCAACAACTGCAACGTTGCTGCGTTTTTTGAGTGTGGAAAAAGTATTTTTACTCATGTATGACAATTGGGTAAAGATGCCTATAATAGAAAATGACTCAAGTGAAAGTCATCCAGTAAAATACTACTTGAGTACAAGACAAAGTATTTTGTTTTAAATATACTTAAGTATCAAAAGTATAAATAATTGAAAATTGCTTATATTAAGCAAACCAGACGGCACAATTTTCTTGTTTTATTTATTTATGGTTAGCCAGGGGCACACTACAACATGCAGACATAATTTACAAATGATGCATTTATGTTTAGTGAGTCCTCCAGATCAGAGGCAGTAGGGATGACCAGGGATGTTCTCTTGATAAGTGTGTGAATTGGTCAATTTTCCTGTCCTGCTAAGCATTCAAAATGTAACGAGTACTTTTGGGTATCAGGGAAAATGTATGGAGTAAAAGGTTTAAAAAAAATCTTTAGGAATGTAGTAAAGTAATCCAAAATAAATAGTAAAATAAAGTACAGATACTCCAAAAAACTACTTAAATAGTACTTTCAAGTATTTTTACTTAAGTTCTTTACACCACTGTTTTTTTGTTACGCTCAACAGTTTCCCGTGTGTATCAATGGTCCACCACCCAAAGGACATTCAGTCAACTTGACTCAACTGTGGAAAGCATTGGAGTCAACATGGACCAGCATCCCTGTGGAACTCTTTCGACACCTTGTAGAGTCCGTGCCCCGACTAATTGAGGCTGTTCGGAGGGCAAAAGGTGGGCGCAGCGCAACTCGATATTAGGAAGGTGTTTCTAATGTGTGGTATACTCAGTGTACACACCACTCTATTAGGCACACCACTCCGTTCACGAAAATGGTTCGCTCCTACAGACACCTTATAGCCGTGGATTGCTATATACAGTGGGGAAAAAACTTATTTAGTCAGCCACCAATTGTGCAAGTTCTCCCACTTAAAAAATGAGAGAGGCCTGTAATTTTCATCATAGGTACACGTCAACTATGACAGACAAAATTAGAAAAAAAAATCCAGAAAATCACATTGTAGGATTTTTAATGAATTTATTTGCAAATTATGGTGGAAAATAAGTATTTGGTCAATAACAAAAGTTTCTCAATACTTTGTTATATACCCTTTGTTGGCAATGACACAGGTCAAACGTTTTCTGTAAGTCTTCACAAGGTTTTCACACACTGTTGCTGGTATTTTGGCCCATTCCTCCATGCAGATCTCCTCTAGAGCAGTGATGTTTTGGGGCTGTCGCTGGGCAACACAGACTTTCAACTCCCTCCAAAGATTTTCTATGGGGTTGAGATCTGGAGACTGGCTAGGCCACTCCAGGACCTTGAAATGCTTCTTACGAATCCACTCCTTCGTTGCCCGGGCGGTGTGTTTGGGATCATTGTCACGCTGAAAGACCCAGCCACGTTTCATCTTCAATGCCCTTGCTGATGGAAGGAGGTTTTCACTCAAAATCTCACGATACATGGCCCCATTCATTCTTTCCTTTACACAGATCAGTCGTCCTGGTCCCTTTGCAGAAAAACACCCCAAAGCATGATGTTTCCACCCCCATGCTTCACAGTAGGTATGGTGTTCTTTGGATGCAACTCAGCATTCTTTGTCCTCCAAACACGACGAGTTGAGTTTTTACCAAAAAGTTATATTTTGGTTTCATCTGACCATATGACATTCTCCCAATCCTCTTCTGGATCATCCAAATGCACTCTAGCAAACTTCAGACGGGCCTGGACATGTACTGGCTTAAGCAGGGGGACACGTCTGGCACTGCAGGATTTGAGTCCCTGGCGGCGTAGTGTGTTACTGATGGTAGGCTTTGTTACTTTGGTCCCAGCTCTCTGCAGGTCATTCACTAGGTCCCCCCCGTGTGGTTCTGGGATTTCTGCTCACCGTTCTTGTGATCATTTTGACCCCACGGGGTGAGATCTTGCGTGGAGCCCCAGATCGAGGGAGATTATCAGTGGTCTTGTATGTCTTCCATTTCCTAATAATTGCTCCCACAGTTGATTTCTTCAAACCAAGCTGCTTACCTATTGCAGATTCAGTCTTCCCAGCCTGGTGCAGGTCTACAATTTTGTTTCTGGTGTCCTTTGACAGCTCTTTGGTCTTGGCAATAGTGGAGTTTGGAGTGTGACTGTTTGAGGTTGTGGACAGGTGTATTTTATACTGATAACAAGTTCAAACAGGTGCCATTAATACAGGTAACGAGTGGAGGACAGAGGAGCCTCTTAAAGAAGAAGTTACAGGTCTGTGAGAGCCAGAAATCTTGCTTGTTTGTAGGTGACCAAATACTTATGTTCCACCATAATTTGCAAATAAATTCATTAAAAATCCTACAATGTGATTTTCTGGATTTTTTTCTCTCATTTTGTCTGTCATAGTTGACGTGTACCTATGACAAAAATTACAGGCCTCTCTCATCTTTTTAAGTGGGAGAACTTGCACAATTGGTGGCTGACTAAATACTTTTTTCCCCCCACTGTATATTCATATTATCAACATTTATTCTGTCATCAAAATAGTGTGTAATTACACTGCCATCAAAGCCAAGCTAACTATCTCTCACCCTGTCAAAGCTGTTAACTGAAGTTTTGTCCAACTACTGTAGGGCTGGGCCAAGTGAATTCTTGGTCAAATTGTGGTCCTAATCATCGTTAAAGTACATCGCCACGTGTCGGGAATGGTCGGTGTGGGTGAGATGGCCTTGCCCGCAAGTGACGTGAGAAACTTTGGACTTTGGACTGGAAACAGTGGCAATTTCCGAGCTGTGATGATGATGCCTCCCTTGCCACACCTGCCTGTTAGTCTATAAGTCTCTTCTCGTGTTTACATATCTTACAATGGTCTCTGCTCTTATCGCTAGACCCTTGTGAGGCCAATGTCAAAGTCTAATGACAATCAATAGGCCTTTTCTCATAGTGGGTACAGTGCAATGATGTATATAAACCCTGGATCGCTGATGTTATGTCAGCCATATTGGCACTTGTCAGAAAGGCAGTCCTCCATAGGAATGAATGGAATTCCACAGTATTTCATTTAAAGGACAAAATTACATATATTTAAGTATTTTTGTTGTAGTTGGGACAGTAACATTAGTACTTTCTTAAAATTATACTTTAAGGAAAATGTTTTTATATAGTATTTCATTTATGTTCAGCTCATATAATATACACTGCTCAAAAAAATAAAGGGAACACTAAAATAACACATCCTAGATCTGAATGAATGAAATAATCTTATTAAATACTTTTTTCTTTACATAGTTGAATGTGCTGACAACAAAATTACACAAAAATTATCAATGGAAATCAAATGTATCAACCCATGGAGGTCTGGATTTGGAGTCACCCTCAAAATTAAAGTGGAAAACCACACTACAGGCTGATCCAACTTTGATGTAATGTCCTTAAAACAAGTCAAAATGAGGCTCAGTAGTGTGTGTGGCCTCCACGTGCCTGTATGACCTCCCTACAACGCCTGGGCATGCTCCTGATGAGGTGGCGGATGGTCTCCTGAGGGATCTCCTCCCAGACCTGGACTAAAGCATTTGCCAACTCCTGGACAGTCTGTGGTGCAACGTGGCGTTGGTGGATGGAGCGAGACATGATGTCCCAGATGTGCTCAATTGGATTCAGGTCTGGGGAACGGGCGGGCCAGTCCATAGCATCAATGCCTTCCTCTTGTAGGAACTGCTGACACACTCCAGCCACATGAGGTCTAGCATTGTCTTGCATTAGGAGGAACCCAGGGCCAACCGCACCAGCATATGGTCTCACAAGGGGTCTGAGGATCTCATCTCGGTACCTAATGGCAGTCAGGCTACCTCTGGCGAGCACATGGAGGGCTGTGCGGCCCCCCAAAGAAATGCCACCCCACACCATGACTGACCCACCGCCAAACCGGTCATGCTGGAGGATGTTGCAGGCAGCAGAACGTTCTCCACGGCGTCTCCAGACTCCAGGTAGAACCTGCTTGCATCTGTGAAGAGCACAGGGCGCCAGTGGCGAATTTGCCAATCTTGGTGTTCTCTTGAAAATGCCAAACGTCCTGCACGGTGTTGGGCTGTAAGCACAACCCCCACCTGTGGACGTCGGGCCCTCATACCACCCTCATGGAGTCTGTTTCTGACCGTTTGAGCAGACATTTTGCAGGGCTCTGGCAGTGCTCCTCCTGCTCCTCCTTGCACAAAGGCGGAGGTAGCGATCCTGCTGCTGGGTTGTTGCCCTCCTACGACCTCCTCCACGTCTCCTGATGTACTGGCCTGTCTCCTGGTAGCGCTGACAGACACAGCAAACCTTCTTGCCACAGCTCGCATTGATGTGCCATCCTGGATGAGCTGCACTACCTGAGCCACTTGTGTGGGTTGTAGACTCCGTCTCATGCTACCACTAGAGTGAAAGCACCACCAACATTCAAAAGTGACCAAAACATCAGCCAGGAAGCATAGGAACTGAGAAGTGGTCTGTGGTCACCACCTGTAGAACCACTCCTTTATTAGGGGTGTCTTGCTAATTGCCTATAAATTCCACCTGTTGTCTATTCCATTTGCACAACAGCATGTGAAATATATTGTCAATCAGTGTTGCTTCCTAAGTGGACAGTTTGATTTCACAGAAGTGTGATTGACTTGGAGTTACATTGTGTTGTTTAAGTGTTCCCTTTATTTTTTTGAGCAGTGTAATTTAAAAGTATGCATTAAGGTGTCTGTAATAGAATAATCATGTCAAAAACAAATATAGACATTAGTAAATGCATTTATATAGCTTCTGATAATTATTATTTTTTAACAAAGGTGAGGGAGTGCCAAGATGGAGGCGCGATGGCTTCATTGCAGCGCCCCCTCAGTCATCTAGTGCAGGGGTGTCAAACTCATTTCATGGACGGCCTAGTGTCTGCAGGTGTTAGTTTTTTCCTTTCAATTAAGACCTAGACAACCAGGTGATGGGAGTTCTTTACTAATTAGTGATTTTAATTAATCAAGTACAAGGGAGGAGCGAAAACTTTCGGAAATTATTCAGACCCCTTGACTTTTTCCACATTTTGTTACGTTACAGCCTTATTCTAAAATGGATGAAATAAAATAAAAAATCCTCATCATTCTACACACAATGCTTTCCGAGATGCCGTTCTGCACACCACTGTTGTACTGTGCCTGTGGCCCACCTGTTAGCTTGAACGATTCTTGCCATTCTCCTTTGACCTATCTCATCAACAAGTTATTTTGGGTGGTGTACCTAATAAACTGGCCGGTGAGTGTATATATAAAACACAGGAAAATCACATATTTATTTATTATGGATCCCCATTAGCTGCTGCAAAGGCAGCAGATACTTTTCCTGGGGTCCAGCAAACTGCACTCTGCAGTTGTTTTAATGTCGAGCTTATAAAACTCCAAAGTTGAGCATGACGTCTTTACCCTCCACTTTGAGCCACCCATCCCAGTTTATTGACCATAGAGTTCAATACAACATTGTGTTAACAGCTTAGTCCGGCAACACTTTGCATCAACACCTAGTGCATATCTGTTATGTATTAGATTGTTTTTATTTAATTAGGCAAGTCAGTTAAGAATAAATTCTTATTTACAATGACGGCCTGCACTGGCCAACCTGGATAACGCTGGGCCAATGGTGCGCCGCCCTATGGTACTCCCAATCACTGCCGGTTGTGATACAGCCTGGAATTGAACCAGGGTGTCTGTAGTGACGCCTCAAGCGCTGAGATGCAGTACTTTAGACCGCTGGCGCCACTCGGGAGCCCACTGGGTAGGGTGTAGCTTAATCTTTTTTACAACATTTTGTGATGTGGAGTTGTCATGACTAAACCTTATAACTGAAGTAACAATGTTTATCAAAGTTTTAATGAGATGGATGGTGACATGGCACAACTAGCAATAAATTAATAAAACGGTGGGTTCGGCACCTATGTTGAAATTCATGACCCAGCTTTCTTCATTTGTTTAAGTCTTTTACAACATCCAACGGTTGTTTACTGTAGTTATCAAGTTAATGAGTCCATGTAGACTGATTTTAATTGGGCAACCATTTATTATACTGAACAGAAATATAAACGCTTCATGTAAAGTGTTGGTCCCATGTTTCATGAGCTGAAATAAATGATCCCAGAAATTGTACATATGCACAAAAAGCTTATTTCTCTCAAATTTTGTGCTGGGGACCAGAGCATGTGAGCGGAGTGGAGCGCGAGCGGGTGGATTTTGGACAGAGCGCAGAGCGGCATTTTTAAAAGGACGGAGCATCGCCCTATGTCCCGCTCCAATTTCGCTCCGCTCACACCACGAGTCTGAAGCATGCTCAAGCCTGACCCAGAATCCATCTGTGTCTTGCACAGTCATCAACAGTAGACTATTTTCAGTCAAAACTCGGCTCAATAATGGAGTTCACCAAGTACTTCAAAAAGGAAAATGAGAAGTCATACAGGTGTACTATTAATATAAAACTAACAATGATAATGTGGTACAAGAAAAAGAATGTGGTGACATCGTTTCAGTCAGTAAAGATTCATTTTGGAATCTAAAAAGACAAATCTCTCGAAAACACGAAAGTGTGCTACGTGAACACGCTGGGAAGAAAGCAAAAGGTTAGCAAGTTGAATACGGTAACTTGTAACAAAAGTGTTTGTAAATATAGCCTAATATTCAAACAAATTCGTTTTGTCATTCAAAGTAGGCCTAATATATGGTTCGTTTAATTTAATTTGTGTCGTCCATGAATTTGTATTTTATAGAGCGATAGGAGCAGCAGCAGCAACAAGAGAAAAGGGTTGAGGAATTCAAAAGTTTCTTCACTGCATGCAAAGGCCCAACCATAATAAGGGAGAGAAAAAGAGAGCTGGATGTAGCATTTTAAAAAATGATTGACATGGACTATGAACCGCTGAGTAAAGGAGAACGTGAAGGGATGCAACACTTCGCCCGCGCAGCTCAACCGGGCTACACCCCCCCCATGCTACAACACCGTACGGGACACGCTCATGCCACATGCCCTGGAAGAGATGGAAGCCAAACTGCAAGACCTACTGCAAAATGGTGATGGGCTCGTTCTGTCAGCGGACATTTGGACCAGTAGAAGAGGGCACAGCTTCCTTGGCATCGTGGCCAGTTTCGTTGATGGGACGTTCCGGGGGCACACGGTTTTGTTGGGCTGTGAGCACATACAGGGGCACCATACCGCAGATCGTATTTACCAAAAGTATGAAGGTGTACTGAAATATTGGAACGTGCAACGACGTGTGATTCGGGTCGTCACTGACAGTGCCAGCAACATGATCAAGGCGTTTAACCTCCTCCCTGGCACTGAAGAGGAGGCGGAGTGTGAAGAGACCGCGGATGCCAGCAGCAGCGCAGAACATGAAGAGGAGGATGAGGGACCACCCGCGCCCTCGCAAGTCCATGTGGAAGTTATAACCACTAATGTAGAAACTATGATGAATCAGTACTTTACTGTGTCAAATTTACATCTGAGATGCCCCATTCACATGCTTCAGCTGGCGATCAAAGACGCCATTAACGAGCACGACAACATTAATAGGCTGTTAGTGAAAGTCGGGCACCTGGTGAAAAGTGTACGCAAGAACACCCTGAACACAGAGGAAACCGACCAATTAGGTGTCTGCCCCCACAAATGCCTGCGCCACTCGATGGAGCAGCCAGCTGCGGATGATTCAGTCGTTCATCCGGTTGTTCCAAAAAGACCCGGTATGGCAAAACAAACTCAAGTCTAATGTTGCTAACATCACCCTGAATCAAGTACGGCAGTTGACGCACCTTGTCAGTGTGCTGACACCACTGGCAGACCTCACAGACAAAATGCAGAAGGAGCTGAGGAACCTGGGGATGATCCTCCCTGCTGTCACAGAAATCAAATCTCTGCTCACCGATGACACTCACGCTGCACTTCCAAGGGGCATCGCTGCTTTTGCAGAAACATTGGCAAACAACGTGTCAATTCGCTATGGAATATACTATACTGATAAACATCTCATTTTAGCATCAGTGTTAGATCCCCGTTTCAAGACAGAATGGATAATCCGAGATGAGTCTGTATGCAACAAACTCGGGGAGTTCCGCAAACTCCTCATAAAAGAAGCTGAGGAAATTAACGCTCCCAGCGGGACACCCGAGACCGACACCCCACCCGCCGCTGACCTGAATCCCGAGCCTGAACCAAAAAGAGCTTGCCTGTTCGGGTCATACTTCAGCGAGCAGCTACGCATAACCGGAGACGGCAAAGATGAAGTCGAAAATTACCTCTCATCCCTGAGACAGAACCCGGACGCAGATGTTATTCGATTTTGGAAAGAAAACGCCACGTCTTTTCCCCGCCTGGCTAAAGTAGCTCGCATTGTGTTCAGCATCCCAAGCGGGTCTGCGAGCGCAGAGAGGGTTTTCTCCGCTGCTGGCCTGCTGTCAAGAAACCACTTTTGACATTGGCCAAACTTCTGTTCTTGAAGGTGAACTCAAAAGAACTGTAGATAAGGAAAGCAATTCATTTTTATTTGTAATTTTAAAGTTTGACAATGGATATAAGCCAATTTAAAGTTTTATCCACGTGCACGCTGCGCAAAAGTTCAGTTATCAGAATTTTGGCCTAATAGTTAATTTACTTTTAAAACTTTGATGTATAACGTGTATATTAATTCCCATTGATTCGTTAAATTTTACAGGACATTTTGTGTATATTCCTTCTTACATAGGCTAGGCCTAATTTGTAATTTGAAATAAAACATTTATATTTGTAAAATGTTGTCGTTGCTCTTTAGTTCTTTGGGAGGTAAGGCTGTGGTTTAAGCTAAAAGTGAAATACATGCAGATTTTTTTCATTTTTTGGAGCGAGCGGGGGGGGGGGCGATTTGAGTGGAGTGCGATGCAAACCGTGTTGAGCCCTGAGCGATAATGAGCGGACTGGCCTGATGTGGCTTTGAGCGGGGGGAGCAGAGGGGTGAACAGCTCCGTGAGCGAGGAGCTGAGATTCTCATCGCTCCACTCCGCTCATATGCTCTGCTGGGGACAATAAAAGGCCATTCTAAAATGTGCAGTTTTGTGACAAAACTAAATGCCACAGATGTCTCAAGTTTTGAGGGAGTGTCCAATTGGCATGCTGACTGCAGGAATGTCCACAAGAGCTGTTGCCAGAGAATTGAATGTTCATTTCTCTATCATAAGCCTTCTCCAACGTCATTTTAGAGAATTTGACAGTAAGTTCAACCGGCCTCACAACCGCAGACCACGTGTAACCACGCCAGCATGAGCATCTCTTATTAGGTTTATAGTTATGTACAGAAATGTTAAACTTACTCATAATCATTATGATATACAGTACCAGTCAAAAGTTTGGACACACCTAATCATTCAAGGGTTTTTCTTTATTTGTACTATTTCCTACATTGTAGAATAATAGAGAAGACATCAAAACTATTAAATAACACATATGGAATCATGTAGTAACCAAAAAAGTGTTAAACAAATCAAAAAATATTTTTGATTCTTCAAAGTAGCCACCCTTTGCCTTGATGACAGCTTTGCACATTCTTGGCATTCTCTCAACCAGCTTCATGAGGAATGCTTTTCCAACAGTCTTGAAGGAGTTCCCACATATGCTGAGCACTGGTTGGCTGCTTTTCCTTCACTCTGCAGTCCAACTCATCCCAAACCATCTAAATTGGGTTCAGGTCTGGTGATTATGGAGGCCAGGTCATCTGATGCAGCACTCCATTATTCTCCTTGGTCAAATTGCCCTTACACGGCCTGGAGGTGTGTTTTGGGTCATTGTCCTGTTGGAAAAACAAATCATAGTCCCTCTAAGGGCAAACCAAATGGGATGGTGTATCGCTGCAGAATGCTGTGGTAGACATGCTGGTTAAGTGTGCCTTGAATTCTAAATAAATCACAGACAGTGTCACCAGCAAAGCACCATCACACCTCCTCAATTCTTCAGGGTGGGAACCACACATGCGGAGATCATCCGTTCACCTACTCTGCGTCTCACAAAGACACGGCGGTTAGAACCAAAAATCTCCAATTTGGACCCATCAGACCAAAGGACAGATTTCCACCGGTCTAATGTCCATTGCTTGTGTTTGTTGACTCAAGCAAGCCTCTTCTTCTTATTGGTGTCCTTTAGTAGTGGTTTCTTTGCAGCAATTCAACCATGAAGGCCTGATTCACGCAGCCTCCTCTGAACAGTTGATGTTGAGATGTGTCTGTTACTTGAACTCTGTGAAGCATTTATTTGGGCTGCAATCTGAGGTGCAGTTAACTCTAATGAACTTATCATCTGCAGCAGAGGTAATTTGGGGCCTTCCTTTCCTGTGGCTGTCCTCATGAGAACCAGTTTCATCAGAGCGCTTGATGGTTTTTGCGACTGCACTTGAAGAAACGTTCAAAGTTGTGTTAAAGTAATGATGGACTGTCATTTCTCTTTGCTTATTTGAGCTATTCTTGCCATAATATGGACTTGGTCTTTTACCAAATAGGGCTATCTTCTGTATACCGCCCCTACCTTGTCACAACACAACTGATTGGCTCAAACGCATTAAGAAGGAAAGAAATTCCACAAATTAACTTTTAATTGAAACGCATTCCAGGTGACTACATCATGAAGCTGGTTGAGAGAATGCCAAGAGTGTGCAAAGCTGGCATCAAGGCAAAGGGTGGCTATTTGAAGAATATAAAATATATTTTGAGTTGCTGTCACGTTCGTTGTGTAAAGGATCGGACCAAGGTGCAGCGTGGTATGCGTACATAGTCGTTTATTTTAATAAACACCGACAAAATAACAAAATCCAACAACGTGAAGTTCAAGAGGCTAAACATCAAACAAGCCAAACAGAAACAAACTAAGGTTGTGTAACATTCCACAAATTAACTTTTAAGAAGGCACACCTGTTAATTGAAATGCATTCCAGGTGACTACCTCATGAAGCTGGTTGAGAGAATGCCAAGAGTGTGCAAAACTGTCATCAAGGCAAAGGGTGGCTATTTGAAGAATATAAAATATATTTAGTGTTGCTGTCACGTTCGTTCTGTAAAGGATCGGACCAAGGTGCAGCGTGGTATGCGTACATAGTCGTTTATTTTAATAAACACCGACAAAATAACAAAATCCAACAGAACCTGAAGTTCAAGAGGCTAAACATCAAACAAGCCAAACAGAAACACACAACTAAGGTAGGCAACATGGCTGCCTAAGTATGATCCCCAATCAGAGACAACGACCGACAGCTGCCTCTGATTGGGAACCACACCCGGCCAACATTTTTTATTTCACCTTTATTTAACCAGGTAAGCCAGTTGAGAACAAGTTCTCATTTACAACTGCGACCTGGCCAAGATAAAGCAAAGCAGTGCGATAAATATAAATACAACAACACAGAGTTACATATGGGGTAAAAAAACAAAGTCAAAAAATACAACAGAAAATATATATACAGTGTGTGCAAATGTAGCAAGTTATGGAGGTAAGGCAATAAATAGGCTATAGTGCAAAGTAATTACAAGTAGTATTAACACTGGAATGCTAGGTGTGCAAGAGATTATGTGCAAATAGAGATACTGGGGTGCAAAATAAATAACAATATAGGGATGAGGTAGTTGGGTGGGCTAATTTCAGATGGGCTGTGTACAGGTGCAGTGATCGGTAAGGTGCTCTGACAACTGATGCTTAAAGTTAGTGAGGGAGATAAGAGTCTCCAGCTTCAGAGATTTTTGCAATTTGTTCCAGTCATTGGCAGCAGAGAACTGGAAGGAATGGCGGCCAAATGAGGTGTTGGCTTTGGGAATGACCAGTGAGATATACCTGCTGGAGCGCAGACTACGGGTGGGTGCTGCTATGGTGACCAATGAGCTAAGATAAGGCGGGGATTTGCCTAGCAGTGATTTATAGATGGCCTGGAGCCAGTGGGTTTGACGACGAACATGTAGTGAGGACCAGCCAACAAGAGCGTACAGGTCACAGTGGTGGGTAGTGTATGGGGCTTTGGAGACAAAACGGATGGCACTGTGATAGACTACATCCAATTTGCTGAGTAGAGTGTTGGAGGCTATTTTGTAAATGACATCGCCGAAGTCAAGGATCGGTAGGATAGTCAGTTTTACGAGGGCATGTTTGGCAGCATGAGTGAAGGAGGCTTTGTTGCGAAATAGGAAGCCGATTCTAGATTTAACTTTGGATTGGAGATTCTTAATGTGAGTCTGGAAGGAGAGTTTACAGTCTAACCAGACACCTGGTTAGAAATATATAAATTCGATTTCACACCCTGACCAACCCAACTAGAGATCTCAATATCAGGGCGTGACAGTACCCCCCCCCAAAGGTGCGGACTCAGGCCGCAAAAACCTGACTCATTAGGGGAGGGTCCGGGTGGGCATCTAGCCTCGGTGGCGGCTCTGGCTCCGGCTTCGGACGTGAAGTAGGCAGTAAACTCTTCTCCCATCCTGCCTCCCCTTTGCACGCCCGGTCCGGTCTGGACCCCGGTGCGATGCTCCCCCTCTCAGTCCTCCCACAATGCACCAAGCCCTGTCTGGACCCTGGTGTGGGAGACCCCGATCCTGGAGAGGGGTTGACGTCTGGCTCCGGCACAGACCCCAGTGGAGCGGATGGCTCCGGCATGGGGTAAGAGTAGACGACCGGACCCGGACTGGGCACTGGTGAAGCGGAATGCCCCGGCTCTGGTAAGGAGCAGATAACCGGAGCTGGACTAGGCACCGGTGGAGCAGACTGCTCTGGCACTGGAGTGAAGCAGCTGACCGGAGCTGGACTCGTCGGGCCATGGATCATCACAGGAGGCTTCGTGCCATGGATCATCACTGGAGGCTTCGTGCCATGGATCATCACTGGAGGCTTCGGGCCATGGATCATCACTGGATTGGTGTGAGGAGCAGGCACGGGCCGTACCGGGTTGGGGACACGCACCACTGGTCTGGTGCGAGGAGCGGGCACAGGCCCTACCGGGCTGGAGACACGCACCACTGGTTTGATGCGAGGAGCAGGCACGGGCCGTACCAGGCTGGGGACACGCACAACTGGTTTGTTGCGAGGAGCAGGTACGGGCCGTACCGGACTGGAGAAACGCACCACTGGTTTGGTGCGAGGAGCAGGTACGGGGCGCACCGGGCTGGAGACACGCACCACTGGTTTGGTGCGAGGAGCAGGTACGGGGCGCACCGGGCTGGAGACATGCACCACTGGTTTGGTGCGAGGAGCAGGCACGGGCCGTACCAGGCTGGGGACACGCACCACTGGTTTGGTGCGAGGAGCAGGTACGGGCCGTACCGGACTGGAGACACGCACCACTGGTTTGGTGCGAGGAGCAGGTACGGGGCGCACCGGGCTGGAGACACGCACCACTGGTTTGATGCGAGGAGTAGGCACGGGCCGTACCGGTCTGTGAAGGTGCACTGGTGGCACAGTGCGTAAAGCCGGCGCATAGCCTGGTGCCTGCATGGTCACACGCTCCTCAAAGCGAGTGCGGGGAGTTGGCTCTGCTAAACCTGGCTCCGCCAGCCTCTGCTCTAAGGACCGAGCTCTCTGCTGCTGGAGGGTTAACTCCTCTCTCAGCTCCTCCTGTTGCCTGGCCAGCTCCTCTCTCCGTGCATCTACTGACTCCTCCTCCCTGTGGGCCTCCTGCAGTGCATCCTTCTGAAGGGAGAGCTCCTGCTCCCTCTTACCTAACAGCTCCTGTAAGGTGGTGGCCTCCTCTCTCAGAGTGCTGAGCTTCAGGTCTTTAGCTGCTTGGAGGGCCTCCATCTTCAGAGTGGCCTCCTCTATAGCTCTCTCCTCCTTCACAGTCAGCCCTTTCAGGGCCTCCTGCTGCGTCGCCAACCACCCTGTGTGCACCCCCAAAACATTTTCTTGAGGCTGCCTCTCGGGCTTCCTTCGTGATCGGGACCTTTTGAGTCCCCGTTTTTTCTCCCTCGCTGCCTCCGTCTGCTCCCAAGGAAGGCAATCCATACCTGCCTGGATCTCCTCCCACGTCCATGATCCTTTTCCATCTAATATCTCCTCCCATGTCCATGATGTCTGCTCCTCCTGTTCATGCCGCTTGGTCCGTTGGTGGTGGGATCTTCTGTCATGTTTGTTGTGTAAAGGATCGGACCAAGGTGCAGCGTGGTATGCGTACATAGTCGTTTATTTTAATAAACACCGACAAAATAACAAAATCCAACAGAACGTGAAGTTCAAGAGGCTAAACATCAAACAAGCCAAACAGAAACAAGATCCCACAACTAAAGTAGGCAACATGGCTGCCTAAGTATGATCCCCAATCAGAGACAATGACCGACATGTGCCTCTGATTGGGAACCACACCCGGCCAACATAGAAATATATAAATTAGATTTCACACCCTGACCAACCCAACTAGAGATCTCAATGTCAGGGCGTGACAGTTGCTTAATACTTTTTTGGTTACTACATGAATCCATATGTGTTATTTCATAGTTTTGATGTCTTCACTATTATTCTCCTCCGCACACTCCACTGGCTTCCAGTTGAAGCTCGCATCCGTTACAAGACCATGGTGCTTGCCTATGGAGCAGTGAGGGGAACGGCACCTCCGTACCTTCGGGCTCTGATCAGTCCCTACACCCAAACGAGGGCATTGCGTTCATCCACCTCTGGCCTGCTGGCTCCCCTTCCTCTGCGGAAGCATAGTTCCCGCTCAGCCCAGTCAAAACTAGGATAAAGTAATCCCCCCAAAAAAAAATAACTGTAAAGTGGTTATCCCACTGGCTATAGGGTGAATGCACCAATTTTTAAGTCGCTCTGGATAAGAGCGTCTGCTAAATGACGTAAATGTGCCCTTGAGCAAGGCACTTAACCCTAATTGCTCCTGTAAGTCGCTCTGGATAAGAGCGTCTGCTAAATGACTAAAATGTAAATGTAAAAATGTAGAAAATAGTAAAAATAAAGAAAAACCCTGGAATGAGTACGTGTGTCCAAACTTTTGACTGGTACTGTATATTATTTTGATGATATGACATTAGAATGGGGTCATATGTACAGCACTTATATCTGGCCAGACAGCCTATTGTATGTAGCCTAGTCTTGACTCTAGTCATATTGCAAAATAGGACTCCGTTTGATTATAGGTCAAAAATATCCCATTTAGGCTTTTTCTCTCTACTTCTCATAGCAAAACCCAGAGCCATATAAATACATTATATATATTTTTAAGTAACTAAGAATAACGCGATTATTAAGTGATCATAGCGCATTAAGATACTGGTAAAATAGTGCCGCCCTTGCGAGGAGTGGTCAAAGACACCTGAACCATCAGTATTCAAACACAACAAGGAAGACCACCTGGCGACGCACCTAGAAGTCGTAGTATTTATCGCCTGTCGCAGTTTTTTGGCCTGAAGAAAGTTTTTCCTTTACTTTCATGAGATGAGCAAGATGTTCGTCGTTAGACTTATTCTCTTTTTCTGCCTTGCAGTGGCCGTTTTCGGACAGACACCAAGTAAGTTTAACGGTCTCTCCCCCATTTTGGACAACAGGTTGATGTCATTATATAGTCTATTGAATGTCTTGTCGAACAACTAATTTAAAACCAGTTTAGTTAATCTTAAAGCTAGAATCCTTAATAGAAACAATATCAAAACGACTACCTGCCTCTGTTTTGGTAAAAAGCTGAGGGATCGGCATGGAGAAATCTTACCACTCAAATTTATAGACCTAGCTATGGATGAAAGGACTGACCATCCATGATATCAAAATGTGAGTTGTAACCATGTTTGTTTACGTTTACATTGTTCACAAACATAAATGTATAAGTCCAAAAATTGACGTAGCTGCTAAGGATTCTAATTTTAAAGATACGGAAATGGGCTATGGGTTATTGATAAAGTAGCCTGAGTCTGAGTTTAAACACAGATTTTTAAATTATTCAGTAAAAGCTAGAATTAAATCATAAGACTAATGCACTGAATAGACCTTCCTTTCTCATAAATCAGGAATAAGACTGAAGTGCTTTCAAGTTGCCTCTGAAGTGTGAGCGCTCAATCTGCTGTTCAATGGTCACTTCTAACTTCTAATACTAATTTACTCACACAAATTCAAACAAATTAGTAGGCCTATAATTGTCATTTTAGTTTAATACCCTTCTGTGCATATTTATATCGTTCAATGTTAATATGTAATTCTGAATCTCTGCAATTGAAGACAAGCAGTAGGCTATAGTAAACATTAACTAGCTCGTTTTCGAAGCGTCAATTTAGGGAAGAGTTCTGTGTGCCAAAAGAGCATCTCTATAGTCACTGTAATATCTCCTCTTATCCATGATTGGATTGATACATGTCTATGAAAGCATTTCCCCCCCAAGCGTTGTCTTGTGGACCAGTATGGGAGATTAAGGAGCGCTACTTAAAAGATTTCCCCCAGGAAAATCCTACTGTAATATAATTTCCCCCAGGTGGTACACTGCCATACAAATGGGTTGGGAGACTGGTGAGCTAAGCTGAAATGTATTGGCGAATGCAACATTTATAAAGACATTAAGTATTTTTCTGCTACCGCTGTAAGTGTAATCCTTACCAAGGAAGGAAACAAATCGTTTTCATCTTTCCTTTGTGCTTCACAAAATCCATGCATTGGTCTTATACAGTATACATTTTGTAAAGGACCAGTCTGCCTTTGACCCTGAAGAGTCATTTGGGTGGCCCTAAGCTTGCACTCTGTCATGCAGAGGGCCTTTTCCGCTCTACCCTTCCATTGTCCTCATAGGCTCTCATGATTGAAGAGATATTTCGGCTAATTCTCAGTGTTTCAAACTGTTGCAGATGCCACACTGATTCCACGTCAGTAAGGCTGTATATCCTATATTTGAGTATGGTCCTTACAGGGTTTGGCTGATCTGGGATGTGCTAGCATGCAAGGCATCGGTCAGTTCACCGTTGTGGTGGTTTAGGTTTTCCCTATTTGACAGATGATGCTTAAGAGATGGTGCTAGCTCAACCACGCCACCACTATATTTCTTTCCAATTGCTGAAATGCCGTTGTCATATTTGTACCTTTCAAATTGTTTACCTTCACACTTTGATCCTGGCCTACAGTATTTACTATGTGAAGTGGTTACTCTTTTTCAATGGTGGCATGCAATCTGAAACAATGTTTTTAACGTCATTGCTTGAATTACTGTGGCTCTGGAAAGTTTAATTGTGAGGAAGGATAGCATCTATAAGAAAAGCCTGTTTTGAACCCCCAGTTGATCATATCAAGAAATTGCATTGAGTTGGTCATTGAAATCTTCATCCAACCCGTAAATGTCAAACTGGGATGTTCTGTCTTGAGAGGACACGATACAGCTGTGGCCCACTGATTGCCCATCTCTGTTTTTTCTGTAGTCTAGGACTGCAACCTGCACTGCTTGATGGGATAACAACTATTTCAGGAATGCGCCCCTAATCCCCCTGAGTAAGCGGGAGATGTTACCACGGTAACTCAGGAGAGCGATGGCTAGGCCTCCATCCTGTTGTTCGGCTTAGACTCAAATGACTGCACAGTGAAGACCCCAGAGTTTCTCGCTCATTGGGATATCAAATGAGGTGGCTTGATTGAGACTCAAATGACTCAGCACAGAAAATACCCTCGTTTTTTTGCTCAGTTAGGACTCAAATGACTCAGCACAAGTGAAGAGTCCAGTGTTTCAGGGAATCCAATGTCCTGGCATGATTCTGACTCCACTGACTTAGCACAGTGAGGAATCATATTGCTTGATTCAGACTCGAATGACAGCTTATTTCAGACTCTAATGATCTAATTCAGTCTGGAATGAGTCAATTTACGACTACTATGGATGACTATCCTCAATTAAGTTTCTTGTTGTGATGAGACAAATATGACCTGAGACATTTAGGCCTACTCAGTAAACCCCCACTTGTTAGAGTCATGATCACTGGTATGGTGCTTGTAACGCCAGGGTAGTGGGTTCGATCCCCGGGACCACCCATACGTAAAAATGTATGCACACATGACTGTAAGTCGCTTTGGATAAAAGCGTCTGCTAAATGGCATAATATATATATATATAATAATAGTCAACAACATGGCGTACCTTGGCCTTTTTTGTGATGGTTTCTTTCTAGAGAAACGAAAAGGCAAAGTCCATGAACTCATAAATACCTAGGCTTCGTATCAGGAATATTATGTTCTTGTCATGCTGATAGGCGTATATTTTCCTCATCGTTTTGATGATCAATTGACCTTAGATAGCGGAGTTGATTCATATGCATTGCTTTTATAACTACTCAATGACACTGATGTGTGTTGCCATTAGTGCCCTGATAGAAAATTATTGACATGGACAAACATTTTGATTATGAGACAGGGACTTGGAATGGGTCCCTTCTGTGTGGGTCTTCTTGATACACTTTCAGTGGGGATGTGCAAGTACGACTGTGCATGTGAAGGTGTGTGTGGGTAGGAGAGGAGAGTGTGGGGTGGGTTGCTGGAGGTCAGATGTGAGGTTCCAATGGGGATCTTTCAGAAACCAGTGGGATTGTGTGTTCAGGTGTGTCCACACACACACACACACATACACTGTCTTATTGGCCCTGTCAATTAATAACGTTTTAAGTGCTCTCAGTTGCAAGTCATGAATTGATAAAACGGCTGTTAAAGAAATGTCTTAACAAGATGGTCAATTTTCCATCTGTAAAGATGGAAGGTCTGGATAATGTAGGCCTCTGACCTAGATGTAATTTTAGGTACAATAAGTTCCCTGCATTAAATTAAATCGTAAAACTAGAATAATTGACAGAATATGACACAAAACAACACGTCACGTAGAGGGATTCAAACTTGGCAAAATATGCCCTTTTAGTTAATATTCTATCCATCTGTGAAGTAGTGATAAAGGTCAGTTGGTTACTTCCTCATTGGTCTTACAATCACTAACTTAAACTCTTTTATTGTGGTTTTTGTGGTTCAACTCAGAGTTCTCAACGTTTGTGTTTTTCCCTAACCATTGTGTTGGTGGGCCGCCCTTCCTCTCCGGATCGGGCTCTATGGAATAGTATTGTAGCATGTCCACCCACTCTGCCCAGAAAATGCACTTTGGTGATGAAATGTCACTTCCTTACCAAGACAAATATGACTATTAATGTTCTGAATCGTTCAGTGGGGTCTTTCTCTAATGGGCAAAGTATGTGGACACCCCTTCAAATTAGTGGATTCGGTTATTTCAGCCACACCCGTTGCTGACAGGTGTATACAATCAAGCACACAGCCATGCAATCTCCATAGACACAAATTGGCAGTAGAATGGCCCGTGCTGAAGAGCTCAGTGCCTTTCAACGTGGAACTGTCATAGGATGCCACATTTCCAACAACTCAGTTCGTCAAATTTCTGCCCTGCTAGAGCTGCCCCGGTCAACTGTAAGTGCTGTTAAGTGCTATAAGTGGAAACGTCTAGGAGCAACAACGGCTCAGCCGCCACACAAGCTCCCAGAACGCGCATCGCGTAAAAATCGCCTGTCCTCGGTTGCAACACTCACTACCGAGTTCCGAACTGCCTCTGGAAGCAACGTCAGCACAATAACTGTTCGTTGGGAGTTTCATGAAATGGGTTACCATGGCCGAGCAGTCTCCCACACAATCACCATGCGCAATGCCTGGAGTGGTGTAAAGCTCGCCGCCATTGGACTCTGAAGCAGCGGAAATGCGTTCTCTGGAGTGATGAATCACTCTTCACCATCTGGCAGTCCGACAGATTAATCTGGGTTTGGCGGATGCCAGGAGAACGCTACCTGCCCGAATGCATAGTGCCAACTGTAAAGTTTGGTGGAGTAGGAATAATGGTCTGGGGCTGTTTTTCATGGTTCGGGCTAGGCCCCTTAGTTCCAGTGAAGGGAAATCTTAACGCTACAGCATACAATGACATTCTAGACAATTCTGTGATTCCAACTTTGTGGCAACAGTTTGGGGAAGGCCCTTTCCTGTTTCAGCATGACAATGGCCCCATGCACAAAGCGAGATCCATACAGAAATGGTTTGTTTAGATCGGTGTGGAAGAACTTGACTGACCTGCACAGAGCCCTGACCTCAACCCCATCGAACACCTTTGGGATGAATTGGAATGCAGACTGCGAGCCAGGCCTAATCGCCCAACATCAGTGCTCGACCTCACTAATACTCTTGTGGCTGAATGGAAGCACGTCCCCGCAGCAATGTTCCAACATCTAGTGGAAATCCTTCCCAGAAGAGTGGAGGCTGTTATAGCAGCAAAGGGGGGACCAACTCCATGTTAATGCCCATGATTTTAAAATGAGATGTTCGACTAGCAGGTGTCCACGTACTTTTGGCCATGTAGTGTTTCATTAACATTATATCCCAAAAGTCTGATTTTATAACCTAATTCATTTTGTGGTTGTCTTTAAAGTTGTTTTCCGCGGGTTGCAAAATTACCATGACACAAGCTGAATTAAATGTAAAAGGCCCTGAAAATAAAAGCTTGTTATACGCTCAGTGCTCCGTTGACATTTCACAGAGACACGCTTGTTTTTGTGAGAAATCGTAGAAAAATAAGAGGTATTTCGAATGAATATGAAAAGTGTATACTAAAATATGAAAATACTACTCGTCATGTTTCAAAATCAATAGCCATCTTAGCTCTATTGTTTTATGTCCTGCGGATTCGAGAAGAAAGATGATGAGTTCAACGGGAAAGTGAGCCTGTCAGGTAACCAGTAGCCAAAATTCTTGTACAGAATCCAGCCTAGCTGTTGGGATGCAATTTTCCAGATTTTTGACCACTTTTTTTCTCTGGCCTCCATTGATTTAGTCACCCTAATTCTGGCCATCCTACAAGGGTAAAAACTCCAATAACTTTTGAACGGATTATGTTAGAGGCATTAGGATCGGACCGTTGGTTTTCTTAGAGGATTATCTACCCAATTAGCATACCCATTAGTCAAAATATGCATTTTTGATTGAACACGCTAAGTATTGTCTTTGTTTGCACAATTTTCCCATGACGATTTCCCAGAAATTAGCTATGAACTGTCTCATATACAGGTAACAGACAAAATATAGGAAACACAAGTACATTTAGGGTTTTGGCGCATCTTATGGTGTGGGGTGCATTTTCCTAGCAGGGTTTAGGTCCACTCAATCCCTTAGAGGGCAAGGTGTAAATGCCAATACATACACAACCATTCTGAGTGATCAACTTCAACCTATGGTGAATCATTTCTATCCTGATGGAAGTGGTCTCTTGCAGGATGAAGATTCCCCCAGCCACAAGTCACGAGTGGTCATTGAATGGTTTGATGAGCATGAAAACTAAGTAAACCATATACCATGGCCGTCTCGGTCACCAGATCTCAACCCAATTGAACACTTATGGAAGATTCTGGAGCGGCTAATGAGACAGCATTTTCCACCACCATTGTGTCGCATCCCTCCAATAGAGTTCCAGACACTTATAGAATCTATGCCAAGGTGCATTGAAGCTGTTCTGGCTCGTGATGGCCCAATGCCCTATTAAGACACTTTATTTTGGCAGTGACCTGTACTTCCTCCTATCTTTAGTGGATTGTCTGAGGGGAAGAGATGAGTGCTGTTATCCAGCTTGGACCCCTCCTGATAAGGATACTAGGGATGGAACAAGGAAGTACCAGTCTACTCTCCCACTCCTTTTTCTTCTCCCATCTTCCCTCTTTCATTGACACTTCTCAGATGTGAACTCTCTACGACCTATTATTGCAGTTCTTTAAAGTTTGTCCACATTTCTGTAAGTTTACTTTGTCTGACCTGCTGAACTTGAAGATATTTATCATGAGTCAGTTTCAGTGGGACTTTGAGAAAAGGGGCATACTGCAGAAGTCTTAATGAGGTGGTAGTGAAAGCCGATTTGTCACATAAATCTAAAGTGAACTCAAATTAAAGTAATCCAGAGCAAACACTTGGGTGTTTTCAACGATCCTGTCATTATCAGTGGCGATTTTAGCATGTAAATCTTGGTGGGGAAAACTGTCAGCAAAGACAACACTAAACAATACATTAATTGGACTATAACGGTGACAAACGGTGCCCACAAACTGTTAGGGCCTACATAAAGCTGTCCCAACAGTGGAGTCCCAACAGCAGTCTCAACACCTTACCACCGCTACACATAGCTATCAGCGGAGCCTTGTCTGGCGGCGAAACACTTCATTCAGCCTCATTTACTGCCTTTAAAAAAAACAGCTGATATGGCTGACTTGCTTAAACAAATGTGGTTTCTACTGACAATTGAGATGTACAAACTATGGCATAAGGGGATGACGAGCGGATAAGAGGCAATCCGTAATTGTGATTAAGACATTAATGAGCGAGCTAGGACGGACTTAGTCAATATAACTATTTGTTCAGCACTTTTGAAATGTACACCGACAGAATTCAGAACATGGGCCGCTCTTACAGTATTCTCCCTGTACCCCAAGTCCGAACCGTATAATAAATAAAGGGGGCATATAATTGTATTTATTTATTTTATTTCACCTTTATTTAACCAGGTAAGCCAGTTGAGAACAAGTTCTCATTTACAACTGCGACCTGGCCAAGATAAAGCAAAGCAGTGCGGTAAAAACAACAACAACAACAACACAGAGTTACATATGGAATAAACGAAATGTACAGTCAATAACACAATAGAAAATGTAGTAAGTTATGGAGGTAAGGCAATAAATAGGCCATAGTGCAAAATAATTACAATTATAATTAAGTATTAACACTGGAGTGATGTGCAGAAGATGATGTGCAAATAGAGATACTGGGGTGCAAATGAGCAAAATAAATAACAATATTGGGATGAGGTAGTTGGGTGGGCTAATTACAGATGGGTGGTGTACAGGTGCAGTGATCGGTAAGATGCTCTGACAACTGATGCTTAAAGATAGTGCAGGAGATAAGTGTCTCCAGCTTCAGAGATTTTTGCAGTTCGTTCCAGTCATTTGCAGCAGAGAACTGGAAGGAATGGCGACCAAAGGAGGTGTTGGCTTTGGGGATGACCAGTGAGATATACCTGCTGGAACGCATACTACGGGTGGGTGTTGCTATGGTGACCAATGAGCTAAGATAAGGCAGGGATTTGCCTAGAAGTGATTTTATAGATGACCTGGAGCCAGTGGGTTTGGCGACAATAATGTAGTGAGGGCCAGCCAACGAGAGCGTACAGGTCACAATGGTGGGTAGTATATGTGGCTATGGTGACAAAACGGATGGCACTGTGATAGACTACATCCAATTTGCTGAGTAGAGTGTTGGAAGCTATTTTGTAAATGACATCGCCAAAGTCAAGGATCGGTAGGATAGTCAGTTTTACAAGGGCACGTTTAGCAGCTTGAGTGAAGGAGGCTTTGTTGCGAAATAGGAAGCCGATTCTAGATTTAACTTTGGATTGGAGATGCTTAATGTGAGTCTGGAAGGAGAGTTTACGGTCTAACCAGACACCTAGGTATTTGTAGTTGTCCACATATTCTAAGTCAGACCCGCCGAGAGTAGTGATTCTAGTCGGGCAGGCGGGTGCAAGCAGCGTTCGATTGAAGAGCATGCATTTAGTTTTACTAGCGTTTAAGAGCAGTTGGAGGCCACGGAAGGAGTGTTGTATGGCATTGAATCTCGTTTGGAGGTTTGTTAACACAGTGTCCAATGAAGGGCCAGATGTATACAAAATGGTGTCGTCTGCGTAGAGGTGGATCTGAGAGTCACCAGCAGCAAGAGATACATAATTGATATACACAGAGAATAGAGTCGGCCCGAGAATTGAACCCTGTGGCACCCCCATAGAGACTGCCAGAGGTCCAGACAACAGGCCCTCCGATTTGACACATTGAACTCTATCTGAGAAGTAGTTGGTGAACCAGGCGAGGCAGTCATTTGAGAAACCAAGGCTAATTTAGTCTGCCAATAAGAATGCGGTGATTGACAAAGTCAAAAGCCTTTGCCAGGTCAATGAAGATGGCTGCACAGTACTGTCTTTTATCGATCGCGGTTATTATATCGTTTAGGACCTTGAGCGTGGCTGAGGTACACCCATGACCAGCTCGGAAACCAGATTGCATAGCGGAGAAGGTACAGTGGGATTCGAAATGGTCGGTGATCTGTTTGTTAACTTGGCTTTCAAATACTTTCGGGGGGCATGGGCAAGTTGCAGCGGCGTGTGCAGAGCTGGTGGCCGGGGTAGGGGTAGCCAGGTGGAAAGCATGGCCAGCCGTAGCAAAATGCTTGTTGAATTTTTCGATTATCGTAGATTTATCGGTATTGACAGTGTTTCTTAGCCTCAGTGCAGTGGGCAGCTGGGATGAGGTGCTCTTATTATCCATGGACTTTACAGTGTCCCAAAACCTTTTGGAGTTAGTGCTACAGGATGCAAATTTCTGTTTGAAAAAGTTAGCCTTTGCTTTCCTAACTGATTGTGTATATTGGTTCCTGACTTCCCTGAAAAGTTGCATATCGTGGGGGCTGTTCAATGCTAATGCAGTACGCAACCGGATGTTTTTGTGCTGGTCAAGGGCAGTCAAGTCTGGGGTGAACCAGGGGCTATATTTGTTCTTAGTTCAGAATTTTTTGAATGGGGCATGCTTATTTAAGATGGAGAGGAAAGCACTTTTAAAGAACAACCAGGCATCCTCTACTGACGGAATGAGGTCAATATCCATCCAGGATACCCGGGCCAGGTCAATTAGAAAGGCCTACTCGCTGAAGTGTTTTAGGGAGCGTTTGACAGTGATGAGGGGTGGTCGTTTGACCGCGGACCCATTAGGGACGCAGGCAACGAGGCAGTGATCGCTGAGATCCTGGTTGAAGACAGCGGAGGTATATTTAGAGGGTAAATTAGACAGGATGATATCTATGAGGGTGCCCATGTTAACGGATTTAGAGTTGTACCTGGTAGGTTCCCTGATCATTTGTGTGAGATTGAGGGCATCTAGTTTAGATTGTAGGACGGCCGGGGTGTTAAGCATATCCCAGTTTAGGTCACCAAGCAATACGAACTCTGAGGATAGATGGGGGGCAATCAATTCACATAAGGTGTTCAGGGCACAGCTGGGGGCTGAGGGGGGTCTGTAGCAAGCGGCAACAGTGAGAGACTTATTTCTGGAAAGGTGGATTTTTAAAAGCTCAAACTGTTTGGGCACAGACCTGGATAGTATGATAGAGCTCTGCAGGCTATCTCTACAGTAGATTGCAACTCCGCCCCCTTTGGCAGTTCTATCTAGACGGAAAATGTTGTAGTTGGGAATGGACATTTCAGAATCTTTGGTGGCCTTCCTAAGCCAGGATTCAGACACTGCTAGAACATCAGGGTTGGCGGAGTGTGCTAACGCAGTGAATAACTCAAACTTAGGGAGGAGGCTTCTGATGTTAACATGCAAGAAACCAAGGCTTTTGCAGTTACAGAAGTCAACAAATGATAGCGCCTGGGGAGCAGGAGTGATACTGGGGGCTACAGGGCCTGGGTTAACCTCTACATCACCAGAGGAACAGAGGAGGAGTAGAATAAGGATACGGCTAAAGGCTTTAAGAACTGGTTTAAGAACTGGTTTTCTAGTGCGTTGGGTACTGAGAAAAAAAGGGGCAGATTTCCGGGCGTTGTAGAATAGATTCAGGGCATTATGTACAGACAAGGATATGTAAGGATATGAGTACAGTGGAGGTAAACCTAAGCGTTGGGTAAAGATGAAAGAGATAGCATCACTGGAGGCACTGATTGAGCCGGTCTCCGCATGTGTGGGGGGTGGGACAAATGAGCTATATGAGACAGGTTGAGCAGGAATGGGGGCTCTACATTGAAAAAGTACAGTTAGAACTAACCGAAACAGCAATAGGCAAGGCATATTGAGATGCGAGAGAGGCATAAAGCAGTAACAGGTGCTATTCGAGAGAGCTAAGACAACAGCTGGTAATGGCGACGAAAGTTTGAGCTGAGGCTAAACAGGATGGGGTACCGTATAACGGAACAGTCCAGCAGGCATCAGCTGTGTAGCTGAGTGATCATAAGGTCCAGTGAACAGCAATAAGTAAGTCCGGGAGCAGTTCAGTGGCTGCTACGCTACAGGCGAGCTGGAGGCACGGCTGTTGATTGCATGTGCTAGCGGGCCGGGGCTAGCAGATGGATCTTCGTGGTCGTCGCAACGGGAAGCCTGTTGAAACCACATCAGACGATTATTTCGGCAAACCAGTCGTGATGGATCGGCGGGGCTCTGTGTCAACACCAGGAGGTCCCGTCCGGTTGACAGAGAGGTAGATAGCTGGGTGATGGGCCTGGCTCGAGGCTAGCTCAAGGCTAACTGGGGTTAGCTTCAGAACAGTGGTGATTAGCCAACAACAACAACAGCCATTCGGTTGCAGCTAGCTAGTTGCGATGATCCGGTGTTAAGGTCCAGTGATTCAATGATTCCGGCGGAAAATCCGATATGCTCTGGCTCGATAGCGTGATGTGCAGACTGTGCAGACTGGCCGACAATTGTCCAGGCTAGAGCTGGCTGGTATTTAGTGCAGGCCACGGCCACGGACAATGGTGAAGACCGCTAACGGTGGCTAATAGCAAGTAGCTAGTTAGCTGGCTAGCTGGCTAGTTTCCGCCAGAGGTTCTGGATAAAAATGTATGAAGAAACAACAGAATCCGTTCCTAATTTGGTGAGGCGGGTTGCAGGAAAGTATATTTAGTTAAAGGATGGAAAGTGAGATTGAGAAATATATACGAAAAAGACAAAAAAACGGGCTATTTACATGAGGACACTACAGAAAACACGAAAGCTCTTACAATACTTGATGATGACATTTATCTAAAAGAGGCTATAGGCTACATGTGCACCACCAAGTCAGAACAGTAGGCTAAATTATGAGGGGAACAGGGACCAAATTATTAGGGTGAGGCACATGGGCTACTAACAGCTTACTACACAACATACAGTGCATTCTGAAAGTATTCAGACTACTTCCCTTTTTCAACATTTTGTTACGCTACAGCCTTCTTTTAAAATTGATAAAAACAAAAAATCCTCATCAATCTACACACAATACCCCATAATGACAAAGCGAAAACATGTTTTTAGAAATGTTATCAAATGTATAAAAAATTGAAAACAGATACCTTAGTTACATAAGCATTCAGACCCTTTGCTATGAGACTCGAAATTGAGCTCAGGTGCATCCTGTTTCCATTGATCATCCTTCAGATGTTTCTACAACTTGATTGGAGTCCGCCTGTGGTAAATTCAATTGATTGGATATGATTTAGAAAGGCACACACCTGTCTAGATAAGGTCCCACAGTTGACAGTGCATGTCAGAGCAAAAACCAAGCCATGAGGTCGAAGAAATTGTCCGTAGAGCTCCGACGCAGGATTGTGTCGAGGCACAGATCTGGGAAAGGGTACCAAAACATTTCTGCAGCATTGAAGGTCACCAAGAACACAGTGGCCTCCATCATTCTTAAATGGAAGAAGTTTGGAACCACCAAGACTCTTCCTAGAGCTGGCCGCCCGGCCAAACTGCGCAATCGGGGGAGAAGGGTCTTGGTCAGGGAGGTGACCAAGAACCCGATGGTCACTCTGACAGAGCTCCAGAGTTCCTCTGTGGAGATGGGAGAACTTTCCAGAAGGACAACCATCTCTGCAGCACTCCAACTATCAGGCCTTTATGGTAGAGTGGCCATACGGAAGCCACTCCTCAGTAAAAGGGTACGTAACAGCCCGTTTGGAGTTTGCCAAAAGGCACCTAAAGATTCTCAGACCATGAGAAACACGATTCTCTGGTCTGATGAAACCAAGGTTGAACTCTTTGGCCTGAATGCCAAGCGTCACGTCTAGAGGAAACCTGGCACCATCCCTAATAATAATAATAATAATATGCCATTTAGCAGACGCTTTTATCCAAAGCGACTTACAGTCATGCGTGCATACATTATTATTTTTATTTTTTTGTGTATGGGTGGTCCGGGGGATCGAACCCACTACCTTGGCGTTACTAAGGTGAAGCATGGTGATAGCATCATGCTGTGGGGATGTTTTTCAGTGGGAGGGTATGGGAGGATCGAGGGAAAGTTGAACGGAGCAAAGTACAGAGTGATCATTGATTTAAACCTGCTCCAAAGCACTCAGGACCTCAGACTGGGGCGAAGATTCACCTTCCAACAGGACAACGACCCTAAGTACACAGCCAAGTCAACGCAAGAGTGGCTTCGGGACAAGTCTCTGAATGTCCTTGAGTGGTCCAGCCAGAGCCCGGACTTGAACCCGATCGAACATCTCTGGAGAAACCTGAAAATAGCTGTGCAGCGACGCTCCCCATCCAACCTGACAGAGCTTGAGAGGATCTGCGGAGAAGAATGGGAGAAACTGCCGAAATACAGGTGTGCCAAGCTTGTAGCGTCATATCGAAGAAGAACGGTTTATTCTTTGTCATTATGGGGTGTTGTGTATCGATTGATGAGAACCCCCCCCCCCAAATTCAATCCATTTTAGAATAAGGCTGTAACTTAACATGTGGAAAAAGTCAAGGGGTCTGAATACATTTCCGAATGCACTGTACACTTAGTATTACTTTCTTAGCAGTGGGTCTATTACAGTATACATATCTCCCTGGCATATTACATAATGTATGCAGCAGCATACAATACATTTTTGGACTCACCTTGTTGTGCTGTGCTCACTTGAACAGGAAGGTGGTGATGCGGGCCTTCATAGGGCAAATTTTGTCATCAAAGTCTTTCATTCTCTGGATTTATAGTGCTTTCAAGACAACTGGGAACTCTGAAAAAGGTTGAATCATGACGTTAGTGATCTTCAGGTCGGCGCTCTAGAAAGAGGCTCAAGTTCCCTACTTGGAATTCCGAGTTGGATGACCGTTCAAAACTTATTTTCCCAGTTGTATCTTGTTTTTTTCCGAGTTCCCAGTTGTATTGAACTCACTGAAGTCTGAGATTTCCCAGTTCCGAGTTTCCAGTTGTTTTGAACGCGGCAGAATTCATGCTGGATTGACAGCATGGCCAATGTTGAATGTTTATCTTTTTAAGCTTGGAAAAGAGACCCTTAAACCCAGACTTGGACCACACATCCACTCCACTGAATAGCAGGCTAGTGATTGCTTTGCAATGCTTGCAGTTAGCCACTGATTCCTTCCAAACCACACATTGTTTTTTCTATATTTTCCGCTGGCTGCCCCACCACCACAGAAAACATTGAGCTAGGCTGAAACACCTGCATTACTCAAGAAAGCAAAAAAGAGACCATGTTTGTATGTGGCTTTATTAAGTCAATGATTATTTAATTTTTTCATTGTTTGCAAACTGATATGTGACATGTATTAATGCCAAAATAACATGCAAACCTGCCCTTTGATGGGTCGCCACTGGTCATTAAAATGAGTTTGTAAAAGTAGTTTAGGAGCTTCAGAAGTATTTAAGTATTTAAGTGCAAGTATTTTGCAATTTACTTCCCTAACCATTACAAAGTAGTTTCATTGTAGGGCAAATTCATGTCCCGAATTATCTTGTTTGTGTGTTTAATGGGTGGACGTGAATCATGATATAATTTTACTGTGACACTAAAGAGGAAGAGACAGTGAAATTCAGCCCCTTTCCTGGCCGCTCACCCAAAAGTGAACACTAGTAACCAAGCAATAAATCACAATAGTCACACGACACAAAGTACAGAGCAGGTTACCTACCTACAGTACAAACAATGGCATTGTCTACGCCTAGTAGTTATGGACTTGGACAGTGGACTTTTGTCTTTTTTTTACATTACCTGCTTTTTCTCTGAGTGATACCTGTAAATATGTTTCCAGTGAGAGAGTAGGCATATACAATGTAGAGTGAAACTTTAGCCAGGTGCTTCAAGTGTTGCTGGCTGGCTAGCTTTGTTCTCTTTCAGGGGCCCCTGTAGTTCTTTTGGGACAGGGCTGAGCTGTATACAGTCAAGGGCTGAACCCACAAGACTCCAAATAAAGACCCTATTCTTTGCTGTGCTGCTGCTGTTCTGCAAGAGCATCACGGTGGACAGTGAATGAAAGGATGTGGGTGTTTGTGTCTGCATTGTCTGTGCGTAGGGGTTGGTGTCTGCTTCAGTAATGAAATATGACTGTTTAATCAATGTCTATCTATCTTGGTGAACTTGGATCTGTCTTATCCTGCCAACTACAATTATCCAAATGAATGGCATATTATAGATTTTATCGTAGCATTTAGTAGCAATGGCTTAAGTCGCAGAGGGACCTAGCCTATACTGTATATGGGCTTAGTTTGTCGTGTTAACTGTACAAGCCCAATGCTGCATTTTTATTTGTTCACATCTTGCTGTTACATGCCCTGGATTGCACCTGAAACTTAAACATAACGCAATGTTTATCATGCCGATGGTCTTATGAACAAGGTGACGCAGTCTGCTGAAGTGGACACATCCTGTGTTTGGCATCCCTGTTATTGAAGTGGTATATTATGAGTTTCAGGGTTGGTGGAGGGAAAGATGGTGGGGAGGGTGGACAACTTTTCTGAATTCAGAGTTGACCCCTAGGCCCTACCCTTAGGCACTTCATGTAGATCTGAAAGGATTGGATAGGTATAAGCAATATTGTACTTTCACCTTTTCCTCTGATAGACTAGGTGGAATCTTCGACTGAGTTACACCTGTCCAACCAAGCCTTTAGTGCTACATAAATACATAAGGGACGGGGGATAAGTGTTCTTCCCACACCCCTTCTACCTGAAGTGTCCACTCGTTCAAGTGTCTACCATATTTCTTACTCCAGTCCAATTCTTTGAAATCCTTGAGGGGGAGTGAATGAATGCATACCGTCACCTCAGGGAGAAGGGGGAGAAACTATATTGGGCTAGGGTGGAACATAGAGGAGAGGAAGACTCAATGTTTGTCCAGGGCCCGCGCCATTAGGTTGTGGGAGTCTTCCCAGCTGGGCTGATAAGAGAATGGAGGCAGTACAGCCTTGTTTCCATTGTGTGACAGTAAATCAAGAATGAACTGTCTTCTCTACCCGTCAAAGTACCTGACCAGTGACAATATTTCCTGTACGATTTAATTATATAGAATTTCTTACAATGAAAAAGTGTTTGTAACAGATTTATGTTTTAGGGAAAATAAATCTTAGCAGCAGTGAAAACTAGTGTCAACTTTTTTATGGGACACAGACATTTCAGTCAGCCGCTGAATGTTGTTTTTGCTACATTAATTATCTTAAAGGGCAATTCCACCACTTTTCAACCTCATTTTCATTATCTCGAGCACAATACCAGTGTCTACATATGTGAAAATGGCGCATTTCTAAAGTTAAAAAGTTCTACTCAATGACATCATCAAGCACAGGGAGCAGTGAAATGCCATCCCCTGGCAAAAAAAATTATGGCAGGTTTTGGAAATCACTTTTTTACTTTTAATTCTACTCGATGAGGAATATTTTAGGACCTTTCTTTTTAACCACAGAATGGGGACATTGGTATGGTACTGGAGATAATGAATATGAGGTTCAAAGTGGTGCAATTGCATTTATTCAATAATAATTAATCTATACCCTTCAGCCGCTGATCCCAATGCTGAACCCTCTGCTACCCCCCTTCCAACAATGTCCCTACAGCAACAGCTCCAACAGCATCAACCGAATCTCCAACAACAAAGGATCCTACACCAACAACAAAGGATACTGCAGCAACACCAACAACGAATGATACTGCAGCAACACCAACAACGAAGGATACTGCAGCAACACCAACAACGAATGATACTGCAGCAACACCAACAACGAAGGATACTGCAGCAACACCAACAACGAAGGATACTGCAGCAACACCAACAACGAAGGATACTGCAGCAACACCAACAACGAATGATACTGCAGCAACACCAACAACGAAGGATCCTGCAGCAACACCAACAACGAAGGATCCTGCAGCAACACCAACAACGAAGGATCCTACAGCAACACCAACAACGAAGGATACTGCAGCAACACCAACAACGAAGGATCCTTCAGCAACACCAACAACGAAGGATCCTGCAGCAACACCAACAACGAAGGATACTGCAGCAACACCAACAACGAAGGATCCTGCAACAACAACAACACCAAGTAGGCTCATTAGTCATCCAACTAACCTTCTTGTTTTTCTATGACCAGGGGTGTCAAATAGTAGGCCCGATTTCATATGGGCTGCCATGTTGGCTTGGTAAGATGTCTTTCTTCTTCTTTTTTTTCTTCTTGAATGACTAAAACCATATAGAAGCTGTGTAGAAATAATAATGGATGATGAAAAATTATTAGCCTAACAATCACTGAAACGAAAGCTAGACAGTCAGGGAACATTATTGAAAGAGGAGTAATTGTTTTGCAGATTTTGACGGCAAAACAAAAGCTAGAGTCTTAGAGCATCAGAAATTCTAAAGATGATTGATAGAGGACTATATTTTGGACATTTTGACAGCAAGGCAATACAACCCATTGTCATTGCGTCCCTCTAGACCGCAGTGAATGCCCTCTGGGCAAATTTACTGAGTTGTTTTGATGACAGAATGACTGGAATAGGGTATGGATTGGGTTAACACCATTATCAGACCTAGAAAAGTTATCTGGTGACATGATTTTAGGGAATTATTTCAATGCACATATACAGAATCTATTCACGCCCCTTGGAAACCGCTCAAGGATTTCACCATGAGGCCAATGGTGACTAAAACAGTTAGAGTTTAATGGCTGTGATAGGAGAAAACTGAGGATGGATCAACAACATTGTAGTTACTCCACAATACTAACCAAATAAAAGAAGGAAGCCTGTACAGAATAAAAAAAATATTCCAAAACATGCATCCTGTTTGCAGCAAAACACTAAAGTAATACTGCAAAAAATGTGGCAAAGCAATTAACACTTTGTATTTAGGACAAAAGGTTATGTTTGAGGCAAATCCAATACAACACATTACTGAGTACCACTCTCCATATTTTCAAGCATAGTGGTGGCTGCATCATGCTATGGGTATGCTTGTAATTGTTAAGGACTGGGGAGTTTTTCAGGATAAAAAAGAAACTGAGTGGAGCTAAAACACAGGCAAAATCCTTGAGGAAAACCTAGTTGTCTGCTACCCACCAGATACTGGGAGATCAATTCATCTTTCAGCAGGACAATAACCCAAAACACAATAACCTAAAACACTGTAATTGCTTCTGCAGTGATTATCCATTATGGTCACAGCCAATTCAATATTAAAATCCAAAACGAGTGTGCCTTTGCCAATCTTAAATGGTGATATGATATCCCACTTTGGAAATTGGATCTGCTCATTGAGTAAGACGGTAAAAAGGTAATTCAATTATGTACATAATTTTCAGAATTCACATGTGGTGGCAGGTAGCTTAAAAGTTAAGAGTTTTGGGCCAGTAACCGAAAGAAATCTGTCTGTGCCCTTGATCAAGACACTTAACCTTAATTGCTCCTGTAAGTCTCTCTGGATAAGAGCGTCTGCTAAATGACTATAATGTAAGAACTTTTTTTATAAAGCATTAATAAACTATGTATAACTAGTATACATTCAATGTATTAAACTATTAATAAATGATCGTTTCGTTATTTGTAAACATTTATACATATTTAATAAGCATTCATAAGCATTGCATTGCAAGGATGTATAAATAATAATTTATAACAGCTTATTCATTAACGTTTTAATAAATTGTCATCAATTAATGCAATTAAGTAGTTACAAAACATATCAATACAACTCCTATTTCAGAGCTCATAGTAAGGTTTCAAATAACATCAAGGACAACGGCATCTGTACTAAAAGTAGTGCAAAAAAGGCCATATCACAGTACTTGGGTGCTGATTGGCTGAAACAGCATTTCAGCCGTGTGTATATCAGACAATATACCCCACCCCCTCTGGCCTTATTGCTTAAATAAATAACCAGCACAGTTGTGTGTTGCGTGCAATATAGGCTAATTGCAAGCTGCAGTATTTCAAACACATTTTTGAGTAAGTGCCACTTGTATATTTAAATCAATAACTCATAACTCTGGCCCTCGAGTTCCACAGTCATACTGGTTTTCCAGTTTTCCCTTCTGCTTTGATCAATTGATGCCACTGATTGGCTGGGGAGTGCACACACACAAGGGCTGTGTTTAGGATGAAGGAGATATAGTAAATGGGAGTGGTGCTGTTTTAATCAACCAGTGAAGGAAAGTTGTTATTATTGTGGCTAACATGGCAATTTTGTACGGTGTGCTGCTGCATGACTCTTGCTATTTGGGTCACATTCGAATAGCAGTTCGTGGACATACCCTGAGCGACAGGAGCAAACGGACCTCAATGAAAGTTGAAGAATGGTGTGCAACATTTGTATTTATTTATTTACCCTTATTTTACCAGGTAAGTTGACTGAAAACATTTTTTTTTACAGCAACGACCTGGGGAATAGTTACAGGGGGGAGGAGAGGGAATGAATGAGACAATTGGAAGCTGGGGATGATTAGGTGGCCGTGATGGTATGAGGGCTAGATTGGGAATTTAGCCAGGACACCAGGGTTATCATCTCTACTCTTACGATGAGAGTCAGGACACCTGTTTTAACATCCCATCCGAAAAAAGGCAACCTACGCAGTGCAATGACGCCTTCACTGCCCTGGGGAATTGGGATCTCCAGATGGAAGAGTGCCCCCTACTGGCCTTCCAACACCACTTCCAGCAGCATCGGTTCTCCCATTCAGGGTCCAACCAGGACTGACACTGCTTAGCTTCAGAGGCAAGCCAGCAGTGAGTGGGAGGCAGGGTGGTATGCTGCTGGCAATTTCGAGAGCACTTAAAATAACTTAATTAGTACGTACTGCTGCAAATGTAACCAAACTTTTATTTTCACAAACCTTTATTTGCAACATGTAAAAAGACAAAGTAACATGGTGACAGTCAAATATAACATGGTGACAGCTTATATATAAACCACTTATAAAATTAACTATATTAACTACACTTTTCGTTGTCCTATTTTAACTACAACTAAAATAGGAAAATGAAAAATGTATAGAAAAGCTGAACACACCCTTGTTTTCCCAAGTAGAAATCTGTCCCTCGTTGAAATGCATCAAGCCAAACCAGTTGTATGCCCCAGATTATTGTTCTTTAGGGCAATTTTGCTGTTTAGTGGACAGAAATTCTCCCCAAGACTTGCTCTGTATCGTCTATTCTACACAGATTATTTTGTATTAATACATGCATCACAAAGTGCTATGTGCGTTCTAAAGAACTGTGTTCCTCTTTAATTTTAAGATCCCTGTGACTCAAACCCATGCAATGGCGGTAGCAGCTGTCAGCCAGGCTATGTATCCCACTTCACCTGTCTCTGTATTGCTGGCCAAACATACTCTGAGGCAAGTGGACTCTGTGAGGAAGGTGGGTATCTCCTCTCTGACACCACTAGTGGGTGCTACAACACCATGGATGACAGAGTGATATAGGCCTACATAGCTCTGATTGATAGGGAGGACAGCTTCATCATCTACAATGAAAAGTTAGGAACTTTAGAAACTATTCTGATTTAAGACGAGTTTTTTTTGTCCTGGGCATGGTTAAGTGTGGATAAGCTGGTTCTATGTTTGTATTTAGCTTCCACGTGAAGCAATCGAATAGGTTTAGGTTCTCATCAATACATTGATAAATGTATAAGTGTATGAATACATAAATGAGAGCAACCTAGATGACAGTGGGTAGATGAGTCAAACTCAGTTACATATATATTATATTAGCTATAGCATCTATACATGTATATTGGATCTCATGTACCATCTCCTCTGTGGGCTTTTTAACACAATGCTGCACCCCCACCATTTTCAATAGGTGCTTATCATTCGTATTTGTCATGTGATACCACCATGTGTTGATTCTCAATTTCAGCCAAGGTCTTCCCTGGATCTCTGACCCTGACTAATTTGCTCTTTAACGAAGAAATGAACAACTCGGCATCAAAACAATTCAACGAGACAGCTGCCACGTTCATTGATTTGGTAAAATAGATATTAGACGTTTTACACTGTATTTATGTCTGTCTGTAGTTAAAAATCACAACTTTTCTGCAACGTTGTCACATAGTAAGGTCATTACCAAGCTGGTTGTGACATTTTGACAATGTGTGAGCTAGGTAACAGCTGCATTACACTTGTTGTTAAGTCCTTGGAAATTGTCCCAGTCAACCCAGGTCGTAGAAACTGTAGAATTTTTCCAAGCAGGTATTTTCACAACAGTTAGTGCAGTAATTCTGAGGAGAAAATATGGGTTCTTGATCTTCTAAGGAGCATCCATGTTGACCCGTTCAATCAGTGAACATACATCTACTGTAGTAATATGAACATTCACATCTCATTTACTTACTTAATCTCACAAATGAGATGAAGTTAATAAAGAAATGCCATCTATTTTAAACATTTTCTAATTAATATAATGGGATACAATTGAATGTGTGTGTGGATATCCTTCAGTCAGTATCAGCTACTGTAATGGCCTTGAAAGATGCTAATAAAGATGGACCCCCATGTAAAAATACGATAATGATGACCTTAGTACAGCACCTAGTGATTATATAATGGATCACATTTTGGAATGGCAGTCACAGGGACTAGGGTCCTGGTCGGATTACCCCCTAATTAACTACATTGGTGTCAGAAGTGGTTAGTACCATTGGAAGCATGTCCCTAGCGAGTCTGGCCCACAGTAAAGTTTTCTGAGGCATAGCTATTTTTGGTTATTAGTATGCGTGCATCACAAAGGAATCAGACCTATTCTCACTATATTGAAATGCTTCAGCTGCTATTGAGCTTGAATTCTACATTTAAAACATCTCCCACAACTATAAAAAACATTTTCTCCAGGAAATGTACCGTTTCAGTCATATTTATCTTACCTTAGAAGTATTATGTCAGTAGTGACGTCATCTACCATAAGCCCATGTTTACTTTGCAGGCTGACTAGCATCTATTGAGTGATGCAATGTCCCATAAATGTAATGCCCAAATCAACTTATACAAAACAAGTTTTGCAGCTACATAATCCAAAAGGAAGCTTGATATCTTTACTGGAAGCCTGGGATTTTGTTTTGCTGTTATCTTGCAACTTTTCAGTAGCCTACATCTTATCTTTTTACTTTTGCTGTTCGCGATTCACAAATGATTATTTTGATTTGAAATTATTCGATTCACCATGATCGAACCATACCCCATCTACTACAATGTTTGTTGTTTGTAAAAAACAACAGTCTCCTTTATTTAGCTGTACTAGGCTAATCTAATTTTAGCGTGTCATGATGAAGAAACGTTGAGATGAACTGTCCAGCAGAATAATATTGTGAACTAATTTGTCTGTCCAAAATAAAGATGGAGAAGGTTTTTGAAAATCACATCGGCTACATTGATTCCACAGTGCTGAAGCTCAGGTCAGTGTTAATGTAGTTACTGTGGTCCCCTGTTTTTACCATAAAAATATAATTTTGTATACCAGTCACGCTATAGGCTACACTATAATTGTTGTGTTATTGGTTTGATTCTAACAAACTACTTTCATCCTTGAATTTCAAAGTTAACGTCTTCTTGAACAAATTCAACCTAACTGTAATTGTGTCAGTTCAGATTATTATAACCATCATGATAATGTCTAATTTTGACTTGGAAGATATCCCATGCCCAAGACAAATATTGACAGATGATTGATGCTGTAGCTATCACTACTTTCTTGCACACTTGTGGAGATCATGAGTATGTGATAGTTCCATGATGATCCTAACTCTAAAAATACTGATACTAATTTGCCTCCTAGCAGAATGAGTGAGGGTTCGGCTCGTACCTTCTGGTCACGTGAATCAGCAGGTGTCAGCGCGACCATGGAGAACAATTTTAAACTCAACTCCGTCATCGACGAAACCATCATCAAAGGAATTATAGAAAATGCTATTCAAGACTGTAAAAAAGGGGGTGCCCATTGTTTAGATGATGTGTTCATACATGCGAAATACAAAGGTATGTCACCTATAGTAACACACTATTCCCTTGATGTATAATGACTGTGGTTTAACATAAGCTAGGAGGCAATCTAGTGAGCATAGCTACAATGAATGTCAAGGCAAAGACCGAGAACTAAGTGTGCAATCAATCACAATCATGATGTTGTCATATGTCATTGGTAGTATGATGTAACTTTACACTCTAGAGTAGTGATCCTCTTAAATCCTGCTGCTGGAGAGCTGTACCCTTATTTTGTCCCATGATTCAACTATTCAACTGATCTTCAACCCCTGGACTAGCTGTCTTTTGGATGTTATGCATTCAGGCCTCCACAGCGGGTAATGAAGACATGATGTCAATGTGGAATTGATTTGTGGAATGTGGAATTGATTTGAAGGAATTCCGTCACATCGGGCTATTGATTGAATTTATGGAATAAACATTGTTTGCCCCAAGCATAATGCTGAATGAAGGCACACTTACTTACTGTATGTAATCTCCCTGTGGCACTGTCTATACAGAAGCCAAACAGTGTGAATCGTCTCGGAAACCTTGTGAGGACACTTCAACTATTTGTAATTCTGTGGGTGGTAGACCTAAATGTGACTGTCGGACCGGTTACGTGAAAACGGAATACTCTATCAGAACATGCAAAGGTGAGTGTCACTGGGGGGGGTTGTTGCAATGACTTGTCCTTTGTAATAAAAACATATTGTGATAGACTTACTTTACCGTCTCTGTCTGCAGCTTGTGAAAGTGGGAAAGCAGACGGCAATGTGTGCCATGAGTAAGTACTTAAAACATTTAATTAATTCAATCATTTTCCATCAATTCATTTATTCAGTCATCTATTTTCACATAAACAATGAGTCTTTCAACTAGGAGTCTAACTCCTGAGTGGTGCAGTGGTCTAAGGCACTGCATCGCAGTGCTAGTTGTGCCACTAGAGATACTGGTTCGAATCCAGGCTCTGTCGCAGCCGGCCGCGACCAGGAGACTCATGGGCGGCGCACAATTGGCCCAGTGTCGTCCAGGGTAGGGGAGGGAATGGCCGGCAGGGATGTAGCTCAGTTGATAGAGCATGGCGTTTGCAATGCCAGGGTTGTGGGTTCGATTCCCACGGGGGGCCAGTATAAAAAAATATGTATTCACTAACTGTAAGTCGCTCTGGATAAGAGCGTCTACTAAAATGTAAATGAGTTTGGATGCAGTGCAATGGTTAACTTGCGTTGTTGGTCTGTGTGCAAAGATCAAGTTTTTTTTTTCTTTCAGTTGTTCATTTGGTTATTCGGGATTAAACTGCAGTGAATGTAAGTATAACATACCATATTATGGTATGATAGTTCCTTACTTGGATTTCCTTGGATTTGACACTAGGCCGTCGCAATAGATTTGTGTGCTACAACTATTATTCTTTCATGTGGTGTTTCCTGTAATGGTGTTTGCAGGTTTTTTAACATCCCTTCTCTTTCTCTCTCTCCCTCTCTCTCTCCCTCTCTCTCTCCCTCTGTCTCTCTGCAGCATGGAAGTTGATACTGGTGATTGTCGGCACTGTTCTTGGTGCACTGCTACTCGTCACACTAATCCTGCTGCCAGTAGTTGCACGCAAGTGAGTCACAAACACAGAGGACAACATTTACACCATCTTTTAATCAAATAAAATTCATCTTTAATCTTGTTACAATTCCACAATTGTCTCTAATGTAGTATAAAATGTAGTTATTAAATCTTACGTGTATTGTCAATTTCTATAGGACACCCAAGAAGAGCTCCTCCAAGAAGTCCTCTAAGAACGCTGAGGTTCCTACCTACACCAGCCCCTATCCCGCCAAGGACTTCAGGGCATCGGCCTTAACCAATGGGGGGGTGACCAATGCCAGTTCAGGTTTTGCGGGCGTACCCAAGATCCCCCGGGCCATGCCCAACAATAACAGCAGCTGGGACCGTGGCAGCAACCTGGAGATGACGGAGAGCGGCAGCAGACAGGCACTGGTGACCAGGGGAGACAAAGGAGGGGTAAGAACCTAGGGAGGGAGAGAGGAAGAATGAGTGAGAAAGGAGGGGGAAAAAGACACAGTAGTTCATCTGGCCAGATAACTACCAAAGTATGACTTTATATGTCTTATAATCTCGGACAACCAGAACTAAAATCTTGCGTAATTGCACCAGATGCTCAATTAAGTTTGGGGTGAAACGTGTTCGAAAATGGACTAATGAGACTAGTTGGTGTGTATGTGGTGGGGTGTGTAACCATACAAATATTATGATGAGTGTAACCGTTATATGCCCAACTACAAAAATGCCACCTTTTGGTAACGTCTATCATGTCTGGAAGAAGTACTATCATGCCCTTATACTGCCACTTACTATAAGATAAGTGACAGTATTATTTCATGTAAAAAGGAATCATTTTATTTGATCAACAGAGGATTTTCTTACCAATAATTTGAGGAAACGTTTAAAATGTGTTATGTATTCTATGAATCCATTAAATATATTATATTAAAGAAGAAACAATATGAACAAAAAGTATATTCAGAGTAAAGTATCTTAAGATGTGAAGTACATATAAATTACCGAATAGTACAAAGAACTGGGCCAATTTAACCCCCCAAAAACAATTTATTGAAGAACATTTCAAGCACTTGCGTTCAACTTTATTCATTAAAGAATACAAAAGTGTATTTTTATGAAATGTATTGGTTGTAATATGTCTTCTCAACCAAAACACCAGTTACAACCAGAAAATGATGTCATTAAAATGTAATGTGCCAAATTGTTATGAATTATTCACTGTAGTGTCAGATACAGATGTTGTTTTGTGTTTTAGATTGGTGGCTACCAGAACCCTGATGACACAAGGAGCTTCAACACCAGGAACCCCTACCAGAGCAGAGGTCAGGGCAGCAACCCCTACCAGAGCGGAGGTCAGGGCAGCAACCCCTACCAGAGCGGAGGTCAGGGCAGCAACCCCTACCAGAGCGGAGGTCAGGGCAGCAACCCCTACCAGAGCGGAGGTCAGGGCAGCAACCCCTACCAGAGGGGAGGTCAGGGCAGCAACCCCTACCAGAGCGGAAGTCAGGGCAGCAACCCCTACCAGAGCCGACCCCAAGACGACAACCCCTACCAGAGCCAAGGCCAGGACAACCCCTACTTTACACACGACAATGGAAGAAGAAACTGAAGACCCACTGGAACAGTCAACTAAGGATACCATTTTTTTCAGAACGCAAATGCTTAGAAATCAGAAAGCAATAACAATGGTTTTTGAATAGTCCTACTTGTGATTCTTCCCTATGTTCTACTCAACTTTTATGCACTGTGTATCAATCTTTTTTTTTGTACAAAAAATTATTGTTGAGTTGCAGTGACCATTCAGTCCAAGAGTGGGCGGTGTATCCAAGCTTCTGAAATTGATGTAGCCAAAAGGCTACTACTGTATTGTCCCTCAGTTTTTCTTATGTTTTTAAGTATCAGTTAATCCATTCACATGTCCTGATTGTATAACTGTAATGAATGTATTTTCCAATATCATTCCAATACTGTATTCCTGTGTGATACATGAGGGCTTAATCTTTGACTTAGCTGAAACTGTTGTGACTCATGCAAATCTTACATTAACATCAATGCAAGATGTCAACATGAAAGTCCCAAATTTCACGTGCTAAATCATCATTAAATTATGATTGTATGGGTCTGTCGTTTTAAATGTTTCTTATTTATTAATTTGAATATGGACTTGAACCCAGATAAATTGATGTCGGGAATTTATTGGTGTAGTTCGCACTTATCTGTTTGATCTCTTGCACGTCTATGAATTTGCTGATATTCAATCAAGGTTTAGAAATAACAATTTACTCATAAATAATGCCTTTTATCCTTTAATGTGCCATCTTAATACATATTGTATATGTCATGTAAATATAGTCAAATATAAATAAACAGAATGTGTGTAAAATTGTTCAATGATACACACAGTTCAGTATGACTTTTACACAATACATTTTGTAAATGAGACTGGCTTCTGTATGTTGGAATAAAGAAAAGGGAAAAAAATCAATTTTGATTGTACAGCTGCGTTTGGTTATTAATTCAGACAGACACTAAGATTTTTTTTGTGTGTTTTTGTACATAATGGAATTTCTTTAGTGAGTGTATCATATTGCAAATATGTAATGTGTGCTGTCTGGAAGCAGTTCTGTATTTTAAGATTAAGATCACTTTATTCAACAATTGTACACAAGGTCCAACCGTAATTGGGCTTTTGCTTTATCCCAATCCCTCCGAAAGACACACAGGCTACACGTTGGAGCTTGTGGCTGCCACACTGGGCCCCCTTGGAGCAGTTATTGTGGTGGGGGGGGGGGGGTCAGGTGCCTTGCTCAAGTGCGCGATGGCATCTAGGATTTTATACCAGCAACCCTCTTGTTGCCAGCTCACTTCCCGACAAAATTTCCCCATCACAGGCTCCCTTCTCTAACATCAAGGCTACCTGCTGCAATGGTGTATAAGTGATGGTAATCAAGAGTTTGTATAGTCCCATGTCATAACATTGTTTCTGCCCAGTGAATATTCAATATGGCATTTGGAGAAACAATGTATTAATGGTGAACAAAACTAAAATGTACTGTTGATTCTGCAACTTTATGTAGCCTATCCCACGTTTCCCTTACCAATGAGAGTGAATAATAATGTCAACCATACAGATTGGCAACAGCAGTTACATTTTATCAAAATATGAACAGGAATAATCAACTTAATCTTGTGTTTTTTTACAGCATATTAAATGTCAATCACCTATTTTACATTTAAGTCATTTAGCAGACACTCTTATCCAGAGTGATTTACAGTTAGTGAATGCATACATGTCTTTTTTATACAGGCCCCCCGTGGGAAACGAACCCACATCCCTGCCGGCCAAACCCTCCCCTACCTTGGACAACCCTGGATTAATTGTGCGCCGCCCATGGGTCTCCCGGTCGCAAACAGAGCCTGAACTCGAACCAGGATCTCTAGTGGCACAGCTAGCACTGCGATGCAGTGCCTTAGACCACTGCGCCACTCGCACTTGTTATTGAAGATGTCAATGTGGAATTGATTTGAAGGAATATTCATGTGATCAAGACAGATGACACTTTTAGTTTAATGATGTACATAACTACATATTTACTCTTAACTAATAAGTTAATAAAATAAATAAATAGCCTATCTAATTGTTTTTTAATTATTTTCATATTTTATCATTTTTATTAACCTATACCAGTTTGATGTTACCGTTTACATTTCATGAATTTCAGTAACAAACGGGGCAATTTGCACTGGCTATTAATAATTGGTGTCCAATAACACTTCTGAATAATGTCTGTAAAGTGTAAAGGTACACGCTTCCATCTTAGAAATGTGTTTAAAATTACGCTTAGATGGAATTATTAGTATTTCTGTAAAACTAGCCTGCGGGTACATAACCTAGGCTAGGTTTGAGGTCAGCAGGGGAGTTTGTAAAGGTTGCCAGATTTCTCCCTTCCTCTACCTTTTGACAGCTCAGAATTTATATTTATTAGTATCCCCAAATTCTTGTTTTTTGAATGTGTCTTTGTAACTATATTTACGGTAGGTCTTCGGGAAAAAGTAATGCTTCATCAGATTTCAGCATGTTTTCAGATTTTGTTTAGATAAAAGTAACATTGCTCTCATAGAATGTAGTTCCTTGAGCACTACAGATATTTCGACCAGTAGGGGTGGCAGGTAGCTTAGTGGTTAAGAGCGTGTGGCAGTAACCGAAAGGTTGCTGGTTCTAATCCCCGAGCCAAATAGGGAAAAATCTGTCGATGTGCCCTTGAGCAAGGCACTTAACCCTAATTGCTCCTGTAAATCGCTCTGGATAAGAGCGTCTGCTCAAAAACCAAATATTTGTGAGAATTGCTCCATTGTTAAACATTTTGTTGGTGACCCATTCTTCTATGGTATGCAAATTGAACAGTTGTCGCTTTAAAATGGGTCTTGATTGATGTGATCTGATCTTTCAAAACCAGGACGAAAATAACAATTCCTGTCTTCCTGTTGCACAAAAATGACTGGGTTGTTTTCTTGCTGATGTGGACAACATCTCCACCGGTACAAGTTAATCTTAGATGAATTTCATGTAAAAGAGAGAGTCATAAAAAGCTGTATACTTTATGTGTTTCAAATTGGACCCTATGTCATTTGGGCTTAGAAATCTTCATCCAAAAGACACTCTGGTTTACACTGGGGTTAGAGGGAAGAGAGGTGATAGTTAAGATTGAGTATGAATCAATTTAGTTCATCATACTAACTAATACCCAAACTAAGAAAAGAGAGTATTGACTAAAGGGAGAGGGTGCTTGAAGATGGACCTCTTAGGTCTACTTGTCCTGTCTCTCTTACTGCTCTCTCAACGAATTCAGCTTACTCAAGGTATGTATGATTTGAAAAATTTACGTGTGTATTACTATCTGTTTTAATTTACTTTAACAAATTGTTATAGAACAAGTATTGCATCTATGGCACAGTGATAATGCATTAGGTTTTTTAAATTGAATTTATTGAATCATTCAGTCTTTCTACATGATTTGAAAAGTGTCCTCTTAGTTGAACAGTTAGATATTCAATATGCTTTCCAGAATGCAAAGTGCACCCAAATGCCCAAACCTCTCAAACATAAAAATAAAATAAAAAAAGTCTGCTACCACAGGCCTAACCAAGATCCATAGGTGTGCTGACCTTATTCTATTATTCCACAGGTTCCTTCAGAAAAGAAAGTCATGAGATATGATGTGAAATTGTGTAGACATGTTAAGTTTAGAATTCTGGGGGTGATTCAAATATGTTTTGAAACATTTCTTTATTGTTATTTTTTATAGACAAACAGTATGAATCGTTAGATTTACAAAAAACTGCACACATTTTGATTTATATGAATGTAAAATATGTCTGCTTTAGAGCTGTACAGATGAAAGAAGTCATCAAATAATTATTTTTAAATGGAGTAGCTGATTGATTATGAATATGTATGAATATGTATTTCCTTTCAAATGAATTACATGATGACATGGTTTGGTCAACTATATGATCAAGGACTCATCTCATGAGTTTCAAGGTCATAGGATGTGCTCTGACTGCATTTATGGACAATAATTAACTATATTTTTAAAGGTCCATCATGTGGTAGGGTTCAAATGCCGTACACATTAGACGAAACAGTAGCTGTAGTTGTCATAAACACTGTTACTTATTGTTAAGGGAAACAGTAAAATGTTTTTTTCTAATAAATTCAACCAGATGATGAAATCCAAAGATGTTTTATTAACGGATAGGCCATCTCTATTTCAGTTTTGTTCAAATGCACTGAAGACTGTCATTTTTTATTTCACATCATGTCGTTTTGTCTATTGAAAAGTACAACAAATCATTAGTATTAAGACATGAAATGATAAAGGTTCTCTAGTTCTGTAGACTATCCAGGAGTGTAAAATATGATATTCTAATGGTTTAGATAAGGGATGGGGTGGGGGTCACAGAAAATCTGAACTCATCTTGAGGGGCCGCAGTGGCTCGCGGGTCTGCGTACCTACATCCATAACCACACGTGCAGTCAGAGCCGGCCCTAGCCTTTTGGGGGCCCTAAGCTGTTTATTTTTTAACAAGTCAACCATACTGCAGTTACCACACTGACTGTGCTACTGACCGCTGCACTCTCTTTTTTGAAGGCCAATGTGACAATGGTAAGTTTCAGTGTGCCAACGGTCAGTGCATTGACTTAGACTGGAGGTGCGATGGAACCAAGGACTGCACAGATGACTCTGATGAGCTCAACTGTCGTGAGTATCACCGGTACCATGATCTTGGAAATCCTTATACTGTACATGGCTTCAGTTGATGCTCTTATAAATGTTGAACATGCTGCTAGCTGTACCAGATAACATTCAATTCAAATTTGTTTGAGTTTATTTGAAAATCTCAGACACTGGGTTATAGGTTTTGATTGAATAACACCCTATACATAACTTGTCCTGGGCCTTATTCATGAAGCTTCACAGAGTAAGAGTGCTGATCTAGGATCAGTTCTTCTCTGTCCATATAATCTTTGTCATTGTAATCTAAAAGGAAAAACTGATCCTAGATCATATTCTGAGACTCTTTGTGAATATGGACCCTTGTGTATTTCTGTGTGGCAGCACCTCCAACCTGTAGCTCCCAGCAGTTCAAGTGTGTGACGGGAGGCGAGTGTATCTCCCTCCAGTTTGTCTGCGATGGGGAGGAGGACTGCACTGACGGCTCCGATGAACAGAGAACCTGCGGTACGTACAAGTTCACAAGACTTCACTTCAGGTTACATGGGGTTCCAGTTTCCTCTGGATATCACTCACTTAAGACCAATATTTTACTCTGAGACGCTTTATACATACAGGCCCTGACCTCACACAGCTTGGTCTTATCTCAACATGGTACTCGGTACATAAATCCGAGACACTCCATTTAGTATGATATGTTACGAATTACAATTCGTATTATATGTTACGAATTTGCAAAACGTGTTACAGTAGATGTTATGAATTTGAAAACCATACAATATGTTACGAATTTGCAAAACGTATGGGGGTGTTACACTTGCATCACGATTTCATATCAAGTGTCAGGAGTAATTTATCTTACAGTTTGACTTTATTTAGAGATAACAAGGCAGCAGAGTTTCTGCATCTCAACGGCTCAAATATTCTCGAATGTGGTATTGTCTTATTCCTGGGGATTAAGACATGACTGTTGCCTATCTCCCTCACTGTTTATAATACAGAGGTAAAATTTGTTCATATTGGATATTCCGTTTTCTGTCATCAATAGCTATTGAACCAAGCATGCCATGACTATGAAGATGGTATATTCTGAATCAGGGGTGGATGGAGAAAAATACACAGTAAAAAAATACATCTTCAATCTTCAATAGCTCTTTAACAAAGCATGCCATGACTATGCAAATTATATATATATACAGTTGAAGTCGGAAGTTTACATACATCTTAGCCAAATACATTTAAACTCAGTTTTTCACAATTCTTGACATTTAATCCTAGTAAAAATGTCCTGTCTTAGGTCAGTTAGGATCACCACTTTATTTTAAGAATGTGAAATGTCAGAATAATAGTAGAGAGAATGATTTCTTTCAGCTTTTATTTATTTCATCACATTCCCAGTGGGTCAGAAGTTTACATATACTCAATTAGTATTTGGTAGCATTGCCTTTAAATTGTTTAACTTGGGTCAAATGTTTCAGGTAGCCTTCCACAAGCTTCCCACCATAAGTTGGGTGAATTTTGGCCCATTCCTCCTGACAGAGCTGGTGTAACTGAGTCAGGTTTGTAGGCCTCCATGCTCGCACACGCTTTTTCAGTTCTGCCCACACATTTTCTATAGGATTGAGGTCAGGGCTTTGTGATGGCCACTCCAATACCTTGACTTTGTTGTCCTTAAGCCATTTTGCCACAACTTTGGAAGTATGCTTGGGGTCATTGTCCATATGGAAGACCCATTTGCGACCAAGCTTGAACTTCCTGACTGATGTCTTGAGATGTTGCTTCAATATATACACATAATTTTCCTTCCTCATGATGCCATCTATCTTGCGAAGTGCACCAGTCCCTCCTACAGCAAAGCACCCCCACAGCATGATGCTGCCATCCCCGTGCTTCACGGTTGGAAGCAACCCCCTTTTTTCTCCAAACATTACGATGGTCATTATGGCCAAACAGTTCTATTTTTGTTTCATCAGACCAGAGGACATTTCTCCAAAAAGTACGATCTTTGTCCCCATGTGCAGTTGCAAACCGTAGTCTGGCTTTTTTTATGGCGGTGGATATAGATGCTTTTGTACCTGTTTCCTCCAGCATCTTCACAAGGTCCTTTGCTGTTGTTCTGGGATTGATTTGCACTTTTTGCACCAAAGTATGTTCATCTCTAGGAGACAGAACGCGTCTCCTTCCTGAGCGGTATGACGGCTGCGTGGTCCCATGGTGTTTATACTTGCGTACTATTGTTTGTACAGATGAACGTGGTCCCTTCAGTCGTTTGGAAATTGCTCCCAAGGATGAACCAGACTTGTGGAGGTCTAACATTTTTTTCTGAGGTCTTGGCTGATTTCTTTTGATTTTCCCATGATGTCAAGCAAAGAGGCACTGAGTTTGAAGGTAGGCCTTGAAATACATCCACAGGTACACTTCCAATTGACTAAAATGATGTCAATTAGCCTATCAGAAGCTTCTAAAGCCATGACATCATTTTCTGAAATTTTCCAGGCTGTTTAAAGGCACAGTCAATTTAGTGTATGTAAACTTGTGACCCACTGGAATTGTGATACAGTGAATTATAAGTGAAATAATCTGTCTGTAAACAATTGTTGGAAAAATTACTTGTGTCATGCACAAAGTAGATGTCCTAACCGACTTGCCAAAACTATAGTTTGTTAATAAGAAATTTGTGGAGTTGTTGAAAAACGAGTTTTAATGACTCCAACCTAAGTGTATGTAAACTTCCGACTTCAACTGTATATCATTATTTAACAGTGACACATACACTACCAGTCAAAAGTTTGGACACACCTACTCATTCAAGGGTTTTTCTTTATTTTTACAAGAGTGTGCAAAGCTGTCATCAAGGCAAAGGGTGGCTATTTGAAGAATCTCAAATATAAAATATATTTGGATTTGTTTAACACTTTTTTGGTTGCTACATGATTCCATATATGTTATTTCATAGTTTTGATGTCTTCACTATTATTCTACAATGTGGAAAATAGTAAAAATAAAGAAAAACCCTTGAATGAGTAGGTGTGTCCAAACTCTTGACTGGTACTGTATATATAAACTAAATTTAAATAGGAAGAAAAGCAATGGGTTTTTGTCCATCCTCTCGTGATTCTGAATATATCATTTTCATAGTCATGTCACGGTTTGTGTAAGAGCTATTGAAGATTGAAAGCAAAAAAAGAAACTAAAAAAGAAACAACAAAAAATAAAAGGTCGTGGATTTTTGTACATTCTACCCTGATTCTGAACATGTCATTTTCATGGTCATGCCATGCTTTGTCTAAGACTATTGAAGATTGAAATCCGAAATCTTATTATTTAAAAAAAAGAGTGTGAATTTTTCTCCATCCACCCCTGACTCATAATCTACCATTTTTATAGTTATGGCATGCTTGGTTCAATTGCTAATGACGAGAGAAAACCGAATATCCACGGAATATCCAATATTAAACTAATTTTACCTCGGTGTTAATGTGATTTTGGAAAGAATTCAGACCCCTTTACGTTTTCCACATTTTATTACGTTACAGCCTTATTGTAAAATGGATTAAATTGTTTTATTCCCTCATCAATCTACACACAAAACCCTATAACGAGAAAGAAAAAACAGGTTTTAAAAAATGTTTGCTAAAAAATAAATAAAACGTAAATATCATATCATAAGTATTCAGACCCTTTACTCAGTACTTTGCTGAAGCACCTTTGGCAACGATTTCAGCCTCGAGTCTTCGTGGGTATTACGCTACAAGCTTGGCACACCTATATTTGGGGATTTCTCCCATTCTTCTCTGCAGATCCTCTCAAGCTCTGTCAGGTTGGATGGGGCGCGTCGCTGCACAGCTATTTTCAGGTCTCTCCAGGGATGTTAGATCGGGTTCAAGTCCGGGCTCTGGCTGGGCCACTCAAGGACATTCAGAGACTTGTCCCGAAGCCACTCCTGTGTTGTCTTGGCTGTGTGCTTAGGGTTGTTGTCCTGTTGGAAGGTGAACCGTAGCCCCAGTCCTAGTTCCTGGGCGCTCTGGAGCAGGTTTTCATCAAGGATCTCTCTGTACTTTGCTCCAATCATCTTTCCCTCTGGCAAACTCCAAGTGGGCTGTCATGTGCCTTTTACTGAGGAGTGGCTTCCGTTTGGCCACTCTACCATAAAGGCCTGATTGGTGGAGTGCTGCAAAGATGGTTGTCCTTCTGGAAAGTTCTCCCATCTCCACAGAGGAACTCTGGAGTTCTGTCAGACTGACCATTGGGTTCTTGGTCACCTCCCTGACCAAGGCCCTTCTCCCCCAATTGCTCAGTTTGGCCGGGCGGCCAGCTCTAAGAAGAGTCTTGGTGGTTCCAAACTTCTTCCATTTAAGAATGATGGAGGCCACAATCAACAGCTTGAACAGCTCTATGCAAAAGAAATGTGTCTTGCTGCATGAGGCAAATGGTGGTCACACCAGATACTGACTGGTTTTCTGATCCACACTTTTTAAAAAGTTATCTGTGACCAACAGTTGCATACCTGTATTCCCAGTCATGTGAAATCCATAGATTAGGGCCTAATGAGTTTATTTCAATTGACTGATTTCCTTATATGAACTGTAACTCAGTAAAATCTTTGAAGTTGTTGCATGTTGCGTTAATATTTATGTTCAGTAACGCCTTGCCCCCAAAATAAGACATTAGCATCCCGAGTGGCGCAGCAGTCTAATGCACAGTATCGCAGTGCCAGAGGCATCATTACAGATCCGGGTTTGATCCCGGGCTGTCTCGCAGCCGGCTGCGACCGGGAGACCCATGAGGCGGCGCACAATTGGCCCAGCGTCGTCCGGTATAGGGGAGGGTTTGGCCGGCTGGGATGTCCTTGTCCCATCGCGCTCTAGCGACTCCTTATGGCCGGGCGCAGTGCATGCTGACTTCGGTCGCCAGCTGTACGGTGTTTCCTCTGACACATTAGTGTGGCTGGCTTCTGGGTTAAGCGAGCAGTGCGGCTTGGCAGGGTCGTGTTTTGGAGGACGCATGGCTCTCGACCTTCGCGTCTCCCGAGTCCGTACGGGAGTTGCAGCGATGGGACAAGACTATAACTACCAATTGGATATCACGAAAAAGGGGGTAATAAGTACAAAAAAAATAAAATAAAAAATAAGACATTAACAATAATGCGACAGGAATGTGAAATCCCTCCTTATCCATTTTACATCTTACATTTACATTACATTGACATACCTTACGATTTATGTGCTCGTGTTCTCCTACGTTTTCAGGAGAGCAGACTTGTGGACCACACCAGTTCACGTGCCAGGAGGGCCAGTGTATTCCCAAAGTGTACCGATGTGACCGTGTGAAGGATTGCTTGGACAACTCAGATGAGAACAACTGCAGTAAAGTTTTTAAATCCACATTCCTTAATAAGATTGGTCTGTAGTTTAAGGTTCTTAAAGCTTGTCTGGTTAATTTGCAGTAGATCTACAGTAGATCATTTGTGCTGCTAGCAAAGGTTGTGGACATTTGTCTATTTTGACGATAACACATTTTCACATGATTGAGTGTTATTTAGTAGATGCTTGTGATGTACTGTATGATAGATGTAGGCCGTCTGTATGTATGTACTATATGTTCATAGGGAATGATACTGCAATTTTTGGGATTTGCACATGTGCAAAGTCAGACTGTTTTATTGTTTATGGGACTACCTTTACAACCCATTTTGTTCTTATTAATATTTTAAGAAGCATTCCAGTTTTGTTCCTGCTAGATATGCGTTAGTCACCAAAGGGTTTGATTTTTAATTAGGGGTTGTTACGTTGTTAACTCAGATTGCATCTCCTATTACTGGCCACTGGTCATCTTAATGTGGCAAAATAGAAGTAGACTTTATTCTCCACTCAAGAAAGTGGTTCAAGTTTAACGTAATTAAACTATATAATTCTTAATGACTTTATGGTTTGGATTATTCTTTCTGAACAGGAAGTAAAATGGGACACTCCTCAGTCACATTGTCACATTTAACTCATTGCTTTGTCACAATTTTGTCCCCACAACCATTTTGAGATCTTGTGACAAAACGTGCAACGTGACAATCTACCTTATAGTATGTGTGTGTGTCAGGGTTGGGGTCATCTCAAGTTGAAGTCAGCCAATTCAAGGAGTGATTTGTAATTAAAATACAAAAAGGTTTAAACTTTTGAAGTAAATTGCTTCTCCTTTTCAGTTTATTGAGAATGAATTGAACATAGATGGCCTTTTCTCACTTATTGAATTAGAATTTCAGTTTGCTTCCTGAATTGACTGATTTCAATTCAAAATTGACCCCAACCCTTGTGTGTGTGTTATTCTCCAGTCTACCCCAGCTGCACTGAGAAAACCTGTGCCAATGGAGCTTGCTACAATAACTCGCAGCACTGCAACGGGCTGCAGAACTGTCGGGATGGCTCAGACGAATCCAACTGCAGTAAGTCAGATGGGTCAGGGGAATCGAACTATACAGCGTTAATAGAGTTAGTAATTTGAACTTCAGTGGCTCAAGAGAGTCTGAAAATTCAACTGAAGATAACATCACATAATGGTCTGTTTGAGGGAGTAGTCTTGACCCAAAACACCAAAGACACCTAGCAGGATGATAACATATATGGCCCAATTAAGAAATGATGGTTTGACATAATCACAGTCATGCATTTATCCCATTTTGAATGACAATGACAAATGAAGACACAAAATATATACTTAATATATGTCAGGCATATGGGTTGACATAAGATTAATGTGTTTATTACATTTTCCTGTATGTCTGCTCTTTTGCTGAGTATATTACATTGTGTCTCAGCAACACAGCAATGTCCTCTGCACCAGTTCCAGTGCACCAATGGCTACTGTATCCCTGTGTCCTTTATCTGTGATCACTGGGACGACTGCGGGGACAACAGCGATGAGCAAGGCTGTGGTAAGAAGGACATAGACCACCCATAGTGGCATAAATATGTGTTCATCTGAGATTGCTATTTCAAACATTTGTACCTCTCGCTATATCAACTCAACAATATCAACCATACAGAATCTAATGGAGGTTTTACTGTAGTGTTATTTGCGAACTTTATTGTAGTATTCACTGTAGTGTTTTTGCGGACGTGAGTGTATACTATAGTAATATAGTACTATAGTAATTACTGTAGTGTTTTTGCGGACTGTAGTATACTGTAGTATTTACTGTAGTGTTTTTGCAGACATTACTGTAGTATTTACTACAGCGTTATTTTTGCGGATAATACTGTAGTATTTACTATAGTATTCTACAGTATACTACAAAATGCTATAGTAAATACTACACATGATCGAGGGATACTACAGTGTATACATAGTATTCTTCAGGTTAGTACAGAATTCTATAGTAAACTGTAGTATTTTTTCATGTTGGGAGCAGCCATTCAGATTTGATGGTGTGACACTCTGGCTCCACGGACCTTGATATTTGAGCCAGGGTTGTTTAGTTTCATTGTTTGGGTGTATTTCTATGTTGGGGATTTCTGGTTGTGCATTTTCTATGTTTGGTTAATTGTTCTTGATTAGTCGTATGACTCCCAATCGGAGGTAACGAGTGTCAGCTGTCGGCTCGTTATCTCTGATTGGGAGCCATATTTATACTGTGTGAGTTCACTTTGTGTTGTGGGTTATTGTTTCTTTGTTGCTGTTAGTAGTATTCAGTATAGAACTTCACGGATCGTCATTTGTTGTTTTCTTCGTGGTTGCTTTAAGTTAATAAAGTCATCATGTTCACTCGCAACGCTGCGCATTGGTCTCCTCCTTCAGACGAGCGTGACAGAATAACCCACCAAAAAAGGACCAAGCAGCGCGTCCAGGAGCAAGGGGTCTGGACACGGAGTTATGGATGCCTCCTAAGGACTTTTGGACATGGGAGGAGATTCGGGCTGGAAAGGGTCCTTGGGCACAACCGGAGGAACATCATCGCCCTCGTGAAGAGCTGGAGGCAGCTGCAGCCGAGAGGAGGTGGTCTGAGGAGGAATATCACCGCCCTCGTGAAGAGCTGGAGGCAGCTGCAGCCGAGAGGAGGTGGTATGAAGAGGAAGCGCGGAGTCGAGGCTGGAAGCCCGTGGTTACTCCCCAAAAAATTTTTTGGGGGGCACATGGCTTGGGCGCCTGGGCAGCAGGAGGCTGCCACAGGGAGAAAAGGAGAGAAGGCTATCGGATTACGGGAGCCATTGGCGAGTAGAGGGAGGGAAGTTGTTGTGGCACGGCATGAGAGACTGAAGTGTGTTCCCAGTCTGGTCCGGTCCGTTCTTGATCCCCAGTTAAGGCCAGTGGTGGGTGTTCCCGGTACGGTCCGGCCTGTTCCTACTCCACGCACCAGGTCCACGATGTGCGTCGCCAGCCGGCCTGAACTGGCCGTCTGCCCAACGGCGCCTGAACTGCCCGTCTGCCCAACGCCGTCTGAACTGCCCGTCTGCCCAACGCCGTCCTGAACTGCCCGTCTGCCCAACGGCGCCTGAACTGCCCGGCTGCCCAACGCCGTCTGAACTGCCCGTCTGCCCAACGCCGTCTGAACTGCCCGTCTGCCCAACGCCGTCTGAACTGTCCGTCTGCCCAACGCCGTCTGAACTGCCCGTCTGTGACTGAGCCTGCAAAGCCGCCCGTCTGCCATGAGCCTTCAGAGCCGTCCGCCAGACCGGGAGCCGCTAGAGCTCTCCGCCAGACAGGATCAGCCAGAGCCTTCCGCCAGACAGGATCAGCCAGAGCCTTCCGCCAGACAGGATCAGCCAGAGCCTTCCCGCCAGACAGGAGCAGCCAGAGCCTTCCGCCAGACAGGAGCAGCCAGAGCCTTCCGCCAGACAGGAGCAGCCAGAGCCTTCCGTCAGACCGGATCAGCCAGAGCCTTCCGCCAGACAGGATCAGCCAGAGCCTTCCGCCAGCCATGAGCAGCCAGACCCGCAGCCAGCCATGAGCAGCCAGATCCGTCAGCCAGCTATGAGCAGCCAGATCCGTCAGCCAGCCACGAGCAGCCAGATCCGTCAGCCAGCCATGAGCAGCCAGATCCGTCAGCCAGCCATGAGCAGCCAGATCCGTCAGCCAGCCATGAGCAGCCAGATCCGTCAGCCAGCCATGAGCAGCCAGACCCGTCAGCCAGCCATGAGCAGCCAGACCCGTCAGCCAGCCATGAGCAGCCAGATCCGTCAGCCAGCCATGAGCAGCCAGATCCGTCAGCCAGCCATGAGCAGCCAGATCCGTCAGCCAGCCATGAGCAGCCAGATCCGTCAGCCTGCCAGGATCCGCCAGAGCCGTCCAGCCAGGATCCGCCAGAGCTGTCCAGCCAGGATCCGCCAGAACCGTCTAGCCAGGATCCGCCAGAGCCGTCCAGCCAGGATCCGCCAGAGCCGTCCAGCCAGGATCCGCCAGAGCCGCCCAGCCAGGATCCGCCAGAGCCGCCCAGCCAGGATCCGCCAGAGCCGTCCAGCCAGGATCCGCCAGAGCCGTCCAGCCAGGATCCGCCAGAGCCGTCCAGCCAGGATCCGCCAGAGCCGTCCAGCCAGGATCCGCCAGAGCCGCCCAGCCAGGATCCGCCAGAGCCGTCCAGCCTGGATCCGCCAGAGCCGTCCCCGCCAGGATCCGCCAGAGCCGTCCCGCCAGGATCCGCCAGAGCCGTCCCGCCAGGATCCGCCAGAGCCAGCCAGCCAGGATCCGCCATCTAGTCAGGTACTGCCCCTTAGTCCGGTACTGCCCCGTAGTCCGGTGCCGCCCTTAATCCAGTGGGGTTTAGTTGGGGGGTGGTCATGAGGAAGGGAATACGGAAGCGGATAGTGACTAAGGTGGGGTGGGGACCACGACCTGGGCCAGAGCCGCCACCAGGGACAGACGCCCACCCAGACCCTCCCCGAGACTGATGCTGGTGCGCCCGGAGGTCGCACCTTTAGGGGGTAATGTGACACTCTGGCTCCACGGACCTTGATATTTGAGCCAGGGTTGTTTAGTTTCATTGTTTGGGTGTATTTCTATGTTGGGGATTTCTGGTTGTGCATTTTCTATGTTTGGTTAATTGTTCTTGATTAGTCGTATGACTCCCAATCGGAGGTAACGAGTGTCAGCTGTCGGCTCGTTATCTCTGATTGGGAGCCATATTTATACTGTGTGGAGTTCACTTTGTGTTGTGGGTTATTGTTTCTTTGTTGCTGTTAGTAGTATTCAGTATAGAACTTCACGGATCGTCATTTGTTGTTTTCTTCGTGGTTGCTTTAAGTTAATAAAGTCATCATGTTCACTCGCAACGCTGCGCATTGGTCTCCCTCCTTCAGACGAGCGTGACAGATGGTTAGTCATGGCTTTGTAAAATGACAGACAGAAAGACCGACAGAAAGACCGACACGCGCACACACACACACACACACACACACACACACACACACACACACACACACACACACACACACACACACACACACACACACTCACTGTATTTTATTGCATTGTATTGCATGATATTCTTCCCCTTAGAGTACCAGAGCTGTAGTGGAACTCAGTTCACCTGCTCCAGCGGCCGCTGCATCCCTCAGAACTGGGTGTGTGATGAGTTCAACGACTGTGGGGACTACAGTGACGAGAACGGATGTGGTGAGAAACTCACTAGGAAATCTTGGACAGTTTATTATGTCACTGACTATGAAGATTGAGACATTGTTGATTTGGAAATCTAAACGGTAATATGTTTATAAGTGACAGAGAGGAACATAAAAGAGGAACAAATAACATTCTAGCGGTATGTGTAGCAAAGTAAATATTCAAAGTAGTGGTCATACTAAAGTGAATGGAAACAAAATACATTTTAAAAAAAGCCCTAAAACATTGACGAATGAATGAATGAATGACGAATGAATGAATGACGAACGAATGAATGAATGACGAATGAATGAATTAATGACATTTTATTTTCGTGTCAAATCGGCAGTTGGCAACCCATTCCTTACGGGATTAATTGACACATAAACAAACGTTATAATAATTCACTGTGATAATTCAGTGATAATTCTTCCAGTGTTCTGTGCAGTGCGCGCTGCACAAAGAGTGAAAAATAAATCAATACATAATAGTAAATAAGGTTATCCAAGCAATAATTATATTGCCATTATAGTCAAAGCATTTACATTTTAGTCAAAGCTGTGTGAAATGTATAATTATTGGATAAAAATAACTGTGTCATTGAGGCCTACCCAGCAAAAGGTGATAAATGAAATGTGTTGTCTTTGCTCTCTCAGATAGTAACTCCCGAGACTGTTACCCTGGTGAGTGGCCTTGTCCAGGCTCCTCCATGTGTGTGCCAGTGGGCAAGGTGTGTGACGGCAAACCAGACTGCCCCAGAGGAACAGATGAGACCAACACCACCGCACAGCAAACCTGCAGTGAGTCTCGTCTTCTATCTGACAGGTTTTACTACTGGGCACACCTTTGTACTGGGTTTTATGAGGTTAACAATTTGGTCAGCATGACCTTTCTCTAAATGTGTTCGGACGTGGGCATGGACACAGGCACGCACGCACATACTCTCATACTTTCGCATTTACTCGCACACACAAACACACACGCTTACACACCTGGGTTCAAATACTATTTAAAATATCTAAATTACTTTCACATACATTCGAAGTAAGTATTCAGATATATTTCATTTGAAAAGACAAGTAGTTTAACATTTTAATGTATTTGGAAACACACTTGGGAAGCTATTTGAAAATGTCAAATACACTGACTCAAATACACTCCCATGCGTTTAACCCAGGTATTTGAAAATAGTATTTAAATCAAGTATTTTAAAATCCTCTTAAATACAATTTGGTCGACTATTTGTTTTTTACCAATAACCATTCAAATACGCAAATAAAAGTACTTGTTTTGGGCCCTGTATTTGAAAATACTCAAATACACAGAAAAAGTATTTTAAACTCCAGATACATAAAATACACATGTATTTAACACACACATACACACACACAAACACACTCTTAAAAGGACAGTATTGCACCCAGTCAGCTCACTGCTGTGTGATGTTTCATTGGGCAGTAAAGCCAAGGTCCTGGAGTCATGCAATAAGACTGTACTCTTGAATGTTTTTATGTTTCTCCAAACTCACCTGTTACGACAGCCATCGTCACATTTATGGCTTTAGCTCTCACATTCACTTATCACTTCATCAGCATGTGCGTGCACACTCTTTGTTAAAGATTGACTTTTGCACTTTTACTTATTACTGTGTACAACTACATAAAAATGACCTCTTTAGTAATTATACTGACGTTATAGTGTAAGTCATAGGCAGCCAGTAGAAGATGGATGGTGGACATTCAGAGGAAGTTTCCCCCGACAGAGATTAAGCATAATCCTGAACTAAAAAGCACTTTTTAGAATCTCCATTCAACATGCTTCTTAGTCCAGGACTAGGCTTGATCTGTGTCCAGGAAACTGCCCCTCAACGGCTGCTACCCAAATGGTACCCTATTCCCTATTTACTGTGCTACTGGTCAAAAGTAGTGACTATAGGGAATAGGTTGCCATTTGGAACACAGAAATCTAAAAGTGTTAAAAAATTGTTCGAAAACTAAAAGTGTTAGTACAGCATTGGGGGGTGGAGTAGATAGTATTTCCTGTTGCAGTCCAGCCCATTTCCACCACTAGTTGTATCTCCCATCTCTTTCCCCTCTCCCAGGCCTGGACCAGTGCTCAGCGCTGAGCTGTGAGTACCTGTGTCACTACACCCCACAGGGCGGAGCCTGCTACTGCCCAGACGGCTTCATCGTGGCCAATGACAGCCGCTCCTGTGTGGGTGAGTCTGAGTGTGAACGGTATGATTGGTGGAAGTAGTAAGTACATAAACAGCTGAAGAAAGTGAGGAAGGAAACAAGGCCACTAGCAGTGATGTCACAAACACTATGAATGAATCCACACACAGATTACTAAATAGAAACAGAGACATTTTAAAAAATTACCATTCTGTAACATAGGCAAACAGAGGTCTGTTCTATTCTATTCAATTCTATTATGTTAGTGTAGGTACAGGTAACTGCCAAAATAAAGTAAACACCGATATAAAGTGTCTTAGTAGGGTGTTGGGCAACCACGAGCCGCCAGAACAGCTTTAATGCACCTTGTCATAGATTCTACATACTCTATTTTGTATTTTTGTATTTATTATGGATCCCCATTAGCTGTTGCCAAGGCAGCAGCTACTCTTCCTGGGGTCCAGCAAAATTAAGGCAGTTATACAATTTTAAAAACATTAAAATAGATTCATGACAGATTTCACAACACACTAAGCGTGTGCCCTCAGGCCCCTACTCCACTACCACATATCTACAACACAAAATCCATGTGTACGTGTGTGTATAGTGCGTATGTTATCATGTGTGTGTATGCATGTGTCTGTGCCAGTGGAGGTTCCTCAGAGGAGGAAGGGGAGGACCATCCTCCTCAGTGAATCTCCTAAAAAATAGAAATGGTAAAACATTGAAACAGTTATCCTTTTTAGATAAAACTAAACTAAATATATTCACGTCACCAAATAATTGATTAAAACACACTGTTTTGCAATGAAGGTCTACAGTAGCCTCAACATCACTCTGTAGGGTAGCACCATGGTGTAGCTGGAGGACAGCTAGCTTCCGTCCTCCTCTTGGTACATTGACTTCAATAAAAAACCTAGGAGGCTCTTGGTTCTCACCCCCTTCCATAGACTTACACAGTAATTATGACAACTTCAGGAGGACGTCCTCCAACCTATCAGAGCTCTTGCAGCATGAACTGACATGTTGTCCACCCAATCAAAGGATCAGAGAATGAATCTAGTACTGAAAGCATAAGCTGCAGCTAGCTACGCTGGTGCATAAAATGTGGTGAGTAGTTGACTCAAAGAGAGAGAAAGACAGTTGAACAGTTTTTAACAAATTAATTTATTCAAAAATGAAGGAGAAGCAAAAGAGAGAGAGAGATTTCATCATTTTTTTTCACTTTCAGTTTCACTTATTTAGCTAGCAAATGCAGATGGCTAGTTTAGTTACTCAAACACCTGGCTCAAACAGAGGGATGCTATGTTAGCTAGCTGGCTATGACTATACAACACAACACTGGAACTCTTCCAAGTCAAGGTAAGCTTTTGGTTTTATTCATTTATTGCCACAGGGGCCGGTGTAACTGCTTACAGACTATACACTGTAACGTTACTGCATGATTGTAGTGGGTTTACTTACAAATTATTTATATTAGCTATGTTGACTAGGACGTTACTTTAGCTAATATTGGGACAATGATGTAGGCTGTGTGTAGCGGTTATGACATGGTTTGGCTTGGAAAGTTTTTTTCGCCTGGTCACATACAGCAGATGTGTTGTTCATTGAAGTCCACAAACAAACGAACGGAAAAGGTGAGAGAAGGAGAGTGCTTAGAGGCTAGAATGAATACAACGTGGCTGCTATGAAAGTGAACTTTGTTTATGCGTGATCAGGAGTGTATTCATTCCGCTGATTCTGTTGAAAAACATTTCTTAAACGGAAGCAAACGAAATAGGGATAAAAATACCTGAATTTGTCCAATAGAAACTATCGTTTGCAACTGTTGGACTAATCATTACACCCTAGATAAGCTAGATGAAGGCAAGAGTGTGCAAGGCGGTACTGTCTGTCCATGTGTCACTGTCTGTCATCTAAACATTTTCTCTCAACGTTGTAAACTTTCATTCATTGGCTAGGTTGTAGCAACCTCATGATGGGCATAGGGAACATTTGAGTACCATGTAGTAGCGTAAACCCATCGATGTTACATTGAACTAAGTGAATGGAATATGAATGACAGTCATCCAACATGCTGTAATAGAAATAAGGCCATGCTCATTAAAAAAATATTGTCCTCCCTCATCATAAACGGCACTGACCGCCACAGGTCTGTGCATATGTTTGTGTTACTTCACAGACCTCGCTGTTCCATAAGGTGTATTTTTTATCCGTTTTTTAAATACAATTTTTGTGCTTGCATCAGTTACTTGATGTGGAATAGAGTTCCATGTAGTCATGGCTCTATGTAGTACTGTGCGCAAGTGGGTGTCAATTCCTCTCACAAATACAAGTAGTGATGAAGTCAATCTCTCCTCCACTTTGAGCCAGGAGAGATTGACATGTATATTATTAATGTCAGCTCTCTGTGTACATCCAAGGGCCAGGCGTGCTGCCCTGTTCTGAGCCTATTGCAATTTTCCTAAGTCCCTGTTTGTGGCACCTGACCACACGACTGAACAGTAGTCCAAGTGCGACAAAACTAGGTCCTGTAGGACCTGCCTTGTTGATAGTGCTGTTAAGAAGGTAGAGCAGCTCTTTATTATGGACAGACTTCTCCCCATCTTAGCTAGGAGGGATGCGACACCATTCTTCCACAAGAAATTCCATAATTTGGTGTTTTGTTGATGGTGATGGAAAACGCTGTTTCAGGCGCCGCTCCAGAATCTCCCATAAGTGTTCAATTGGGTTGAGATTTGGTGACACACACACACACACACACACACACACACACGCACACACACAAACAGACACACACCCTTCAGACCCCCTATGCTCCTTTGAAAACCTTATTTCAAAGTCACTGAGATCTCTTATTCTAGCCATGGTATGCATGACCCTAAGCTGTGTGGAAGCACCTGCTTTCTATATACTTTGTATCCCTCATTTACTCAAGTGTTTATTTCATTTGGGCAGTTACCTGCAGGTTTAACCTTGGATGAAGGCTACATGACAACACTGTGGTTGTGTTCCCCAGACTATGACGACTGTGACATCTGGGGGATCTGTGACCAGCTCTGTGAGGACCGCCCCGGGACCCACCGCTGCAGCTGTGCAGATGGATACTTCCTGGAACAGGGCAACCGCTGCAGGGCCAACATCTCAGGTACAGGATGTGACATCACTAGCTCCACTCGTGATCACGTGGGAGCACTACTGTATTTTTGTTCAGGTTCAAGTTAATTTAATTAATTCATATGCAGAATATAATTGATCTCTTAATTGTGTGATGAATAAAATGGAAAACAAACAAACATTCATGAAACATACATTTAGGGAACTGTAGTTTTTGTTATTAGTTGTGGTGTAGTGTGGCTAGTGAGCTAGCACGAGTGAGCATTGTGTGAAAGTGATGTGATTAATTGTGGGAGTTCCATTGAAGGTCATTATTCCAAAAGGGTCATTGTGAAAAGACCTTTCTTGTGTGCATAATTGTGCTTATGTAAACCTACAGTAAGTGTACCAGTTATCATTCCAAAATATAATTGACTGTCCTATATAGGGTTAAGTCCGTTAGTTCAAGGACCTGGATGTATGCCCTGTATTCTTTCCAATTATCTTATCAGTAAACTGTTTAACTTGAACTCAGGCCTCTCTGCCTCATCCATAGATAATAACCTAACATGGTGTCAGAAGTAGGATCAGAATGAACCCTTTACAGGATAACAACCTATGCTTTATATCTACCCTGTAGCTGGCTTGCCACAACTCATCTTCACCAATGGTGGCGACGTGATGATGGCAGACATTCATGGGCGCTTTATCAGAACCCTGGTCCCTTCACAGGGCAGAGGTAGCTCGGTGGGTGTGGGGTACCACTGGCACAGTCAGAGGGTCTTCTGGACAGACACTAACACTCAGAAGGTGGGTCGCATTTACTGTTTGCGGGTGACATTTCCCTCGCTCTAAAACAGCACTGCACTGTGAACTAATGCACCGCAACGATCTAAATATGGAGCAATTGCATTAGTTTTGGCACATTTAGTGCGCTGTTTACTACATTTCCGATTAAACTAAAGTTCCCCCTAACGGAAATTGTCAAAGAAAAGTTACAACATAAATCGCTTACAGTGCATTAGCTCACAGTGCAGGTGACTTTGCCAGAGAAAATGTTTGCCCATTGTGCGCAAAAGGAAGCAGCCAAGCATGGGAGACCTAAGATCTACATTTGTGAACATTTGTATGAATATAGGCCCCAAAAAAACATACTCTGTGTGTCATGCCTTAAAGAAATAGCTCATTTTGAAATGTTAGAAAAATAAATGTCTCTGTTTGGTATCCAATAATGAAAATGTCACACAATATTAATTCAAGTAAGGTAGTGAACGTTATTTATAATAAGGGTTACATGGAGAAAATCGGACCTCTCTGAAATGAAAATGGATGGTATTTTCAAAAGTTAGGCCTACCTTTCCACCCCATACAATGTAGGCCTACTGACACAGAAACATTTCAGCTTTAACTGCTGGCTACTCTTTTTCCGTGGCTTAACCCAACGAGAGAAGGTCACAAGTGTTTCCCTAAAAGCTGTCTGGGTTCAAACATCTTCTATTGTACGGAAAGTGAATGGCTTAATCAATTGATAGTGACAGAATTAGATTACTTCCCTAGTAAATTTGTTGTCTCCTCGGCTATAGAAAGTTGTAGCTCAGCATCTGAATGTCAAAGAAACTAAACAATGATATCCCCATATACATCTTAGCCACTTTTTTCCCTGGTATTTTACAGCTTCTTTCTAGCAAAAAGCAGCGCGGACCAAAGCGCTGTTGTAGATCACTTTAGATAATCGGATCTGTTTTATTTTCTTCAAAATCTGACAATGGGTAGACCTGTGCTTTTTGACATTTTCTTTAATAAAAGGTAGGCCTATGGCATATCCTCTCATACCCCCTCAATTAGAGTACTGGTTTTAACTTAACAGCCCTTCACTGACAAGGAGGTAAGCTATTTAAAGAGCGCATGGTGGGTGGAGGAATTGGCAGACAAATCTGTGGATATGTCACGATCGTCATAAGTAACGGACCAAGGCACAGCGTGATATGCGTACATCTTTTAATGAGTACTTTAAAACACGAACAACAAAACAACAAAACGATACGTGAAGTCCTAAGGTTAACAAACACAAACCTCTCCGGAACAAGATCCCACAAAACAAAAGTGCCAACAGGCTGCCTAAGTATGGTTCCCAATCAGAGACAACAAGCAACAGCTGCCTCTGATTGGGAACCACCCTGGCCAACATAGAAATACGTGAACTAGAACACCCATAGACAACTAAACATAACAAGTCCACACCCTGGCTCAACATTTAAGAGTCCCCAGAGCCAGGGCGTGACAGGATATAGCAGCCTATAGCCTAATTTCGTCTGTCAAACAGGTAGGCTCCATCACAATAGGCTTCAACACAAAGCCCTCTTGTTAGTAAAGTATAATTAAAATGTTGAAATGAATTATGCCTACTTGAATTTGGCTATTTTCAGCACCATGAGCTGTCCATTTCCGATTGATTGTGCAGCGGCTGCTGCTGCTTCAAGTTTCAGCACCACAATGTAAGTTACTCGAAACTGCTTTATTGAGAGGTCAATAACTCTCATAAATACATCATGGGCAAGAAACATATTGTTTTTATTCAAATCAATTATAGTAGTAGCAAGCTATGAAAGTTGACCTCCGGTCCTCCTTCTCATCTTCGCGTTCTCCTTTTCAAATTGAACAGAACATAGGCTATAGGCTAGTCCGCCCCGAAGGTATAGATTTTTGTGGACCAGGCCTAATAATTATTTGACTCTCCTCCTGAACTGTCACTGTAGGCCTACACAGCACAGCATTGGTTAGACAGCACAAACAAAAGTTTTGATCAGCAAGAGCATAGCAGGCCATGGGCTCAGGGTTGTAATATCTATTGCAGTGTGTAATGCAGCCTGGTTTTATTTACACAATCCCAGCAGAGCAAAATACTTTGCTCTGTACTTCTCCAAGCATGCACTCCCTATAGGATATGGATCATTTGATTGAGACCACACTAAATAGCTTATAGGCGCACTTGATATTGTGCGCCCAGCAGAGAATCAGAAATGATGGCCGATATAACTCTAAAACACTGAAAAATATTGATATTTCATCAAATACAAATTACATGCATATTGAAAAAATTGTACTCCTTGAATGAAATTGAAAAAGCATCCCCCATTTTCCTCCCTAAGTCTAAATGTTAAGAATAAGATTTCAACATATTTGCTATATGTAATAAACTCACAAACTAAAAACACACTTTGAAACAGCTTTGTTTGTGTTTGCGGAATCAGACTTGCTTAAAATGTATTTAAATTACCATTACAACACAATAGTAATACTACAAATCGATTTTTAACACATTTGTCATGCAATCATTTCCAGTATGGCGTGTCCCTTGAAACATTTTTTGCACTGAGGTTAATGGTGCAATCTGGGATATATGCAGCTGTTTTTGAACAATTGCGATGAATGATATACCCATTTATTCTTCAAGAATCCCAGATTGTAGCTTTAAATTAGTGTCACTCTGACCCTATAGGTGTACTCTGCCAACTTTGATGGAGGTGACATCCAAGAGGTGCTGTCCGAGGCCGTTCACAGTGCCCAGAACATCGCTGTGGACTGGATCAACTTCAAGCTCTACGTCCTAGAGGCCAGGGTGGAGCGCATCGACATGTGTGACTTTGACGGAGGCAACCGGGTCACCCTTGTGGCCGAGAACCTCTTGACTCCCCACGGGCTGGCTCTGGACCCCACAGTGGGGTAAGAACTTTGAACGTCTCTCCACCAAAGACATGAAACATGGAACCCATCCCCTTTACATTAATATAACCCATTGACAAACAAACCCATTGAAAAACAAGGACAAGGAGATTGAAAGAGAAATTTGATTGTCAATGTTTTTTACAGGAACTTTTTCGACTCTCCTTACATGTGTCTAAAACCAACACTGTTTTTGGAGCACAATTATGCTATCTTGGTCCTAACCAAGCTTAAATCATGAATTCAGTTACTCTCCCACACTGTACTGCCCATTGTATTATTAATAACTGCTGCTAACTAGCGCTAGCTAACTCAAGTTAATCAACACCCTCCTCCAATGCTAACCCTCAAGAACTAACTTGGCTCCTGCTTTTTGAAGGTACATGTTCTTCACTGACAGCGGCTACATCAGTGAGGACATGAAGCTGGAGAGGGCTTACATGGATGGTAGTAACCGTGTGGAGCTGGTGAAGACCAGGCTGGGGATACCGACTGGTGTCACCCTGGATATTGTCACCCAAAGGGTCTATTGGTCCGACAGCCACTTTAACATGGTGGAAACGGTCACCTACAGTGGTCTGGAGAGGTACGCATGCAAGTCCTCATGTCTCAGGCAAGGTCCTACTAATTAGGGTGTGCCAGGTAGCCTAGAGGTTAGAGAGGTGGATCTGCAACTGGAGGGTTGCTGGTCCAAATCCCAAGTCAAACAGGAAAAAATTATAGATATCCTAGATGCCATATCCTGCCTGTGTGCCCTTAACCCCAAATGAGCTCACAAATTTGCATGAGCTCAAATTGACAATGGATAATAAAGTATTCTTCTTATTTTTTGCCGAACCACCGCCTTTACACTAGCGTGCTTTTATATGCACAAATCATTGCCATCTACAGTGTTAGCCATGTTTGCTAATTCTCCACAGGAAAACGGTGCTCAACGGTGGCACCCAGGTTCCATACCCATTTGGCATCTCTGTTTTTGAAAACCATGTGTTCTTCACCGACTGGACCAAGATGGGGGTAATACGAACCAACCGCTTCAACGGTAGCGATCCAATCCTCATCTACCGCACCGCAGATAGACCCGGTCACATTGTGGTCGCACACCCTGTGCTGCAACCCATTGGTGAGTAGAAGAACAGCAGACTGCCTATCAAGAAGGACATGGTTTTCTCCAGTCTTGCAGTACTTTATAAGCCTGGTTCCAGATCTGTTTGTGTTGTATAGCCAACCCCTATGGTCATTTTCATGTTCAGGAGTTGGAAAAAACAGCACAAACAGATCTAGAATCAGGCTAGTATACAGTATATCTTACCAATGAATGTACTTTTGCTAGATTGGAATGTGCCTGATTCTGCCTGTCATGCACCTCTGCAGGAGGTTGAGAGTATGTTGCTCTGTCTGGTTGCAGTAAAGTCCATAGGCATTGTGAGATTTGATCATCACACTATGATATCACAGCATACACAACCTTGGGGATATTTAAAATGGTTTGACTTTGAACATGAGCATCCTTATATGCATTTATGAATCTAACTTTTTAAGAGATATTTGATGGTAGTCAAAAGTCACTACTGAGTCCATCTTTAATGTTTTTTGTGGGCTTTTAGCATTGTTGTAATTGACCGTGTGCGGTCCTACTCTGCTCTCTCTCTCACTCCCACAGTGATGAGTCCATGCGGTCGAAACAACGGGGGTTGTCAGCACATCTGCGTCCTGAGCCACCGCTCCGACAATGACGGCCTTGGCTTCCGCTGCAAGTGTCGCCTGGGTTACGACCTCCATGAAGACCGCCACAGCTGCTTCAGTGAGTGACTGGGACGGAGGGGGTCTCATCAATTATTAAAAGCCCAATCCTGAATTAATTAGTAAAACAACAAAACGACAGTCCTGCCACTTGGTAAAGAGTTTAATAATAAAGAGTATCTGATTGTTCTGTCCCCATCCAGAGGTGAGAGACTACCTCCTGCTGGCCACCCAGTACGCAGTGCGTGGAATCCCCCTGAACGTGTCCCTCCAGGAGGATGTGACTCTGCCGCTTACCGGCCTGGGGGTCACGTTCTCCTCATCTGCCGTGGAGTTCGACGGCAACGAGGAGGCCGTGTTCTACAATGACCGCAGCAGGCAGATCATCTACAAGTCCAACACCAACGGCTCCAGTGAGTTTGTAGTCTATCAGGGCCCGTGTTCACAAAGCGTTTCAGAATAGGTTTGCTGATCTAGGGTCAGGTCTTTCCTGTCCGTATAATCTTATTCATTATGATCTAAAGGGGAAAATGTATCCTAGATCAGGACTCCCTGGTTTAGCTGAATGCGTTCTGTCATGTCCTGCCTTTACCACAAGGTGGCAGTAAAGATTGCAATGTGTTGAACCGCGATATCAGATCTGTTCCAATATTGACATTAGCATACCACTTAGAATGAAGCGATGTATTGGACATGCATTCTAAGTGAGATGTTAGTATGGACATAGAAAAATAGCTTCCTGTCTTTATGCACATAAGTGATTTAGTAGTAGGAAAAATATTGAACTGAAGTAGAAGAAGGCTAAAGAGGACTTTACACATAAGACTTCACCGTTACACATTCTACATTGCTAATTTAAGTCTGTAGTGCTACCTTTTAAATTGATTTATTTCTCCAACTCACTAATTCTCACTTAATTTACTACCACAAGCTATATTGAAGTTACTGATACATAACATTCAACATATCTGTTTTGTTCTCTGGTATTAAAAAGGAAAAATACCACATCCAATTGTCAGTTGCTGGACAAAGAAAGCATAAGAGTTGTGGACATTACATTTTTCATACCGGGAATTTAATGTTTGGTTCTCCAGACGCGCAGATCCTGACAGGTTACAGGGTGGGCCATGCGGAGGCCATGGCGTACGACTGGACCTCCAAGGTCCTCTTCTGGACATCCAGCTCCTACAGGGTGGTGGTGGCCTTCAGAGTGACCGACAAGTCCAGGCGGGACATCGTGACAGGCCTGAAGAGCCCCAGGGGTCTCGCTGTGCACCCCAGTGCGGGGTGAGAAACATAATTTAAACTTAAATGTAATATTTATTTATTCAGGTTAGTTTCATTGAGATAAAATCTATTTTTGAAGAGAGACCTAGTCCAACCAAGACAGCAGCAGGGGGGAATAATGTTTCAGATAAATCTCACAACTTCCAGACATAGACACACCATAAACAATTTAGGATCAGTTTTGCCTCATAGACAGACACACAGTGAATAAGAATACATGGACGGGGGGGACGGGGACGGGGGGACGGGGGGACTGTCTTCTCTCTAGACAGTCCTATAACAAAGATATTGGCCCACAGATACCTGTTCTGGACTGACTGGTACCGGCCAGCGGTGATCATGAGGTCCTGGACTGATGGCAGCAACGCTGTTCCCCTCATCAACACCACCTTGGGCTGGCCCAACGGACTCACTATTGACTACATGTAAGGAGGGATACTATGTACTGTTTGTTTGGGAGTTTCTATGCGTCCCAATTTTCTACCCTGCCCAATCATACTGGACTCGAGTGATTGCCGATGGAGACTTCCCTTCATGGATTTAAAAGGAAAGGACTGGTATAAGAAGTAAAGTGGAAACTGCCTCTAGCCCATGCCTTTACCAATCCAATACTTTTAAATGTGTGGGGAAGAGTGTACACTTTTCAGAGAATTGGAGGTCGTCCCCTAAGATTTCACTCTAGCTCTTAAAGTAATGGGCGGTTCCTTCACAATTTTACTCAGTTAACACGTTTTTAAAACAACTGGAATCTTATATGGAATTGATAAGATCTCTGCTAGCATGTCACAGGAATATTTGTCTCATCAATGTAAAGACGCATAGCTGATTCCTATGATGATTGGGAGCCTAAATAGCAACCTGATCTCTTCTGACTTGGTTCCGGTTGGCAGGAATGACAGGCTATACTGGGCGGATGCCCTCCTAGAACAGATAGGCCACGTGGGCATTGACGGGTACGACAGACAGATGTTCTCCAACATCGGGCAGATCACCCAACCCTTCTCCATCACTATCCATGCAGGTGGGCACTACATTTACGTGTTAAACTGTTTACATGTGGGTCACTAGGGACTATGGATCTGTCTCCGTCCATTCATACGTACGTTAGTCACTCACAATATCTCAGAGACCATGGCCCGATTTTGACTAAACTTGGGTGAATGGTGCGTCTTGCCATGAAGATCTGCATTTACAAAATTACATAGATTGGCCCAAGGGGGGTGCGATAGTAATCAACTGAAAACTTTGAACAAGCATATCTCTTGTCCCGTTTGAGCTACAGCCATGAAATGTTATACATATATGCAGAACCCTCATGAGTAACAAGTTCCCCATAAGGACCTACAGTATAAGCTCTGCCCATTAGATTTTCAGCAAATTAGACTTTTTGTCCCCCACCAAACTTTGACCTACAGTCATGTAATGTTTATATATATATCTCCTCATGATAAACAAAAACATTTCCCATAAGGACCTATAAGCTCTGCCCATTAGATTTCCACAAATTAGACTTTTTGTCCCCCACGATTGTGTGTGGGGGAATATATTTTTTTAATAAAACGCTGCTACTCTTCCTCCCTATATGATTCGATGACACTACATAACCACCTGGTCTTTTGTCACGAAACTTTGCACAATGATAGAAGGTCACTCCAAGGTCACTCCGATTGACCACATGGTATCTTATATGTGGCTATTGCGTGCTTGGGCCCCAGAATTGCTGCTTGCAGCTATATTTTTTGATAACTGATATTCAGATTTAGACCAAAAAAGCAAAACATAACACCATTTCGCAACAGCTCTGATGACATATCTACCTGTGAAATACATTTATTTTCCCACATGCCACTAAGTTTGTTCCTTTATCCTGTAATGCATCTCCCTATCAAGCAGTGGAGTCCGTTCTCTGACATCCCATCCATTGTGAGCTATCAAGTTTTGATTTCCAGTGAGGGAAAAAATACTTTTTTTCACTCTCTCCCATTAATCCACACAACATAAGTTTTAATAATTGGCACTAATTGGCCCAAGGGGGGAGCTGCATCATTTTTGGGGGATGACATGTTTACTGTTTCCTTTTGTAAATTTTTATCTTCTTTCTCTTTTTCATCTCTCTCTACCCCCTCTCTTTCCCTTGTATTTCTTTCTCTTCTCTCTTTCTCTCTTTGTTCTCCCTTTACTCTTTCCCTCACTCTCTTACCCTTTCTCTCTCACTTTCTTTACCTCCCTCCCTCACTCTCTCCTCTCTCTCTCTATCTCTCTCTATCTCCCTTTTTTCCTTCTCTTCTTCCAGATTACCTGTTTGTGTCAGACTCGAGGACCAGGTCGGTGTTCCGGATGCGGAAGAGGGACGGGGGTGAAATTACCCCTATCCGAAAGGGAATCTCCGGAATCCTGAACGTCAAGGCTTACACAGCTGACCTTCATGGCAGTGAGTGAAAAATAAGCAATTTTACACACTTATTTGTTTTGTGAATAGAGTTTATACACCTAGTACGCAACATTTGCATTAGCATTTAGGTTACTCGTGAAATGTCATCTCTACTAGCCTGGGTACCAGTCTTTTTAGCTAACATTCCGCTCCTTGCCACTTTTGGCAAATGAAAGGAGTGGCAAGGAGTGTAATGTTAGCTAAAATGACTGGTACCCAGACTACATAAAATAATACATGGGTTTTAAAGACCCAAAGATGTTTTTGCATGTAATTTCTGCAAATCTCGTCTTTCTATTTTATATTAATTTCTCCTCTCTGCCTCAAAGTGTTCAACAGCCGGTGCAACATGGTACCAAATGGACGCTGCAGCCACTTCTGCTTCCCCGCGCCCTCCTCTAGCCGTGTGTGTGGCTGCCCCTACGGCATGAAGCTCCAGGAGAATCAGAGGGACTGCGTGAAGGATGACTCAGTCCCCCCTATAGACACCAGCTGCGGAGACTACTCCTTCCCCTGCGACGGGGGCCGCTGCATGCCCAACTCGTACCGCTGCGACGGGGTTAAAGACTGCATGGACCAGACGGATGAGGCCAACTGCACTGATACAGGTGGGGGCACTAGAATGGCCGTTTGCATCCTGGCAATGTGACTAAAATGGAGGCCATCTTGGTCAGGGAATCTTTTGTTTTATACAGTGGCTTGCGAAAGTATTCACCCCCCTTGGCATTTTTCCTATTTTGTTGCCTTACAACCTGGAATTAAAATTGATTTTTGGGGGGTTTGTATCATTTGATTTACACAACATGCCTACCACTTTGAAGATGCAAAATCTTTTTTATTGTGAAACAAACAAGAAAGAAGACAAAAAAAACTGAAAACTTGAGCGTGCATAACTATTCACCCCCCCAAACTCAATACTTTCTAGAGCCACCTTTTGCAGCAATTACATCTGCAAGTCTCTTGGGGTATGTCTCTATAAGCTTGGCACATCTAGCCACTGGGATTTTTGCCCATTCTTCAATTCAAAACTGCTCCAGCTCCTTCAAGTTGGATGGGTTCCGCTGGTGTACAGCAATCTTTAAGTCATACCACAGATTCTCAATTGGATTGAGGTCTGGGCTTTGACTAGGCCATTCCAAAACATTTAAATGTTTCCCCTTAAACCACTCGAGTGTTGCTTTAGCAGTATGCTTAGGGTCATTGTCCTGCTGGAAGGTGAACCTCAGTCAAAGTCTCAAATCTCTGGAACACTGAAACAGATTTCCCTCAAGAATTTCCCTGTATTTAGCACCATCCATCATTCCTTCAATTCTGACCAGTTTCCCAGTCCCTGCCGATGAAAAACATCCCCACAGCATGATGCTGCCACCACCATGCTTCACTGTGGGGATGGTGTTCTCTGGGTAATGAGAAGTGTTGGGTTTGCGCCAGACATAGCATTTTCCTTGATGGCCAAAAAGCTCAATTTTAGTCTCATCTGACCAGAGTACCTTCTTCCATATGTTTGGGGAGTCTCCCACATGCCTTTTGGCGAACACCAAAAGTGTTTGCTTATTTTTTTCTTTAAGCAATGGCTTTTTTCTGGCCACTGTTCCGTAAAGCCCAGCTCTGTGGAGTGTACGGCTTAAAGTGGTCCTATGGACAGATACTCCAATCTCCGCTGTGGAGCTTTGCAGCTCCTTCAGGGTTATCTTTGGTCTCTTTGTTGCCTCTCTGATGAATGCCCTCCTTCCTGGTCCGTGAGTTTTGGTGGGCGGCCCTCTCTTGGCAGGTTTGTTGTGGTGCCATATTCTTTCCATTTTTTAATAATGGATTTAATGGGGCTCCGTGGGATGTTCAAAGTTTCTGATATTTTTTTATAACCCAACCCTGATCTGTACTTCTCCACAACTTTGTCCCTGACCTGTTTGGAGAGCTCCTTGGTCTTCATGGTGCCGGTTGCTTGGTGGTGCCCCTTGCTTAGTGGTGTTGTAGACTCTGGGGCCTTTCAGAACAGGTGTAAATGTACTGGGATCATGTGACAGATCATGTGACACTTAGATTGCACACAGGTTGACTTTATTTAACTAATTATGTGACTTCTGAAGGTAATTGGTTGCACCAGATCTTATTTAGGGGCTTCATAGCAAAGGGGGTGAATACATATGCACTTTTCCGTTATTTATTTTTTAGAATTATTTGAAACAAGTTATTTTTTTCATTTCACTTCACCAATTTGGTCTATTTTGTGTATGTTCATTACATGAAATCCAAATAAAAATCAATTTAAATTACAGGTTGTAATGCAACAAAATAGGAAAAACGCCAAGGGGGGTGAATACTTTTGCAAGGCACAGTATCTCTATGAGTGGGGGACAGTGCAGCCATTTTGTGTTTGACTGGGAGTGTGCGAACGTACATGTGCAAGATTGTTTGTGGTTTTCATTTGTGTGTGTGTTTATGTGAAATAATGAAAACTGTATGAGTGTGTGTCAAATGAGATAATCAGCATCATGTAACTGTAACTATTGTGCTCTCAAAGCAAACAAACACAGACAACCCAACATGTTTTACCTATGTCCTCCTTTACTTAATACAGTGGGGAAAAAAGTATTTAGTCAGCCACCAATTGTGCAAGTTCTCCCACTTAAAAAGATGAGAGAGGCCTGTAATTTTCATCATAGGTACACATCAACTATGACAGACAAAATGAGAAAAAAAAATCCAGAAAATCACATTGTAGGATTTTTAATGAATTTATTTGCAAATTATGGTGGAAAATAAGTATTTGGTCAATAACAAAGTTTTTCAATACTTTGTTATATACCCTTTGTTGGCAATGACACAGGTCAAACGTTTTCTGTAAGTCTTCACAAGGTTTTCACACACTGTTGCTGGTATTTTGGCCCATTCCTCCATGCAGATCTCCTCTAGAGCAGTGATGTTTTGGGGCTGCCGCTGGGCAACACGGACTTTCAACTCCCTCCAAAGATTTTCTATGGGGTTGAGATCTGGAGACTGGCTAGGCCACTCCAGGACCTTGAAATGCTTCTTACGAAGCCACTCCTTTGTTACCCGGGCGGTGTGTTTGGGATCATTGTCATGCTGAAAGACCCAGCCACGTTTCATCTTCAATGCCCTTGCTGATGGAAGGAGGTTTTCACTCAAAATCTCACGATACATGGCCCCATTCATTCTTTCCTTTACACGGATCAGTCGTCCTGGTCCCTTTGCAGAAAAACAGCCCCAAAGCATGATGTTTCCACCCCCATGCTTCACAGTAGGTATGGTGTTCTTTGGATGCAACTCAGCATTCTTTGTCCTCCAAACAGAACGAGTTTAGTTTTTACCAAAAAGTTCTATTTTGGTTTCATCTGACCATATGACATTCTCCCAATCCTCTTCTGGATCATCCAAATGCACTCTAGCAAACTTCAGACGGGCCTGGACATGTACTGGCTTAAGCAGGGGGACACGTCTGGCACTGCAGGATTTGAGTCCCTGGCGGCGTAGTGTGTTACTGATGGTAGGCTTTGTTACTTTGGTCCCAGCTCTCTGCAGGTCATTCACTATGTCCCCCCGTGTGGTTCTGGGATTTTTGCTCACCATTCTTGTGATCATTTTGACCCCACGGGGTGAGATCTTGCGTGGAGCCCCAGATTGAGGGAGATTATCAGTGGTCTTGTATGTCTTCCATTTCCTAATAATTGCTCCCACAGTTGATTTCTTCAAACCAAGCTGCTTATCTATTGCAGATTCAGTCTTCCCAGCCTGGTGCAGGTCTACAATTTTGTTTCTGGTGTCCTTTGACAGCTCTTTGGTCTTGGCCATAGTGGAGTTTGGAGTGTGACTGTTTGAGGTTGTGGACAGGTGTCTTTTATACTGATAACAAGTTCAAACAGGTGCCATTAATACAGGTAACGAGTGGAGGACAGAGGAGCCTCTTAAAGAAGAAGTTACAGGTCTGTGAGAGCCAGAAATCTTGCTTGTTTGTAGGTGACCAAATACTTATTTTCCACCATAATTTGCAAATAAATTCATAAAAAATCCTACAATGTGATTTTCTGGAGAAAAAAAAATCTCAATTTGTCTGTCATAGTTGACGTGTACCTATGATCAAAATTACAGGCCTCTCTCATCTTTTTAAGTGGGAACAATTGCACAATTGGTGGCTGACTAAATACTTTTTTCCCCCACTGTATATCCCCCCACTATGCTATTCTCTTCATGCTTCTTTCCTCTTCTCCTTCCTTTACCTGTTTACCAGGCATGACCTGCTCCCCGTGGGCGTTCACCTGCGACAACAAGCACTGCATCCTGTCCGGCTGGCGCTGTGACGGCCATGAAGACTGTGGTGATGGCTCAGATGAGGTCAACTGCCCCACACGTCTGCCCTTCACCTGCAGTTCGGAACAGTTCACCTGCACTGACGGCACCAGATGCATCCCCAAAGCCTGGACGTGTGACGCCGACAAGGACTGCAGCGATGGCTCGGACGAGAGGAACTGCAGTGAGTAAAAGTAGGAGGAGCCAGGATTGGGAGGGTCGGATACAGTTTTATAAACATACTGTTACTTAAGTGTATCCCTAGTCAAAAAATCCTATAGGATTAGTACTTTTTCTAATCGAATCCTATAGGATTCTCACAGTCCTATAGGATTTTGTCACCTCTATCAGATTCCTATTGGAATCCTATTGTACTACTTTTTTCCTATTGGAAAGCAAAATTAATCGTATTGGATCCTATAAGATTCTAACAATCCTATTGGATTTTGTCACCTCTATCAGAATCCTATTGGAATCCTGTTGGACTACTCTTTTCCTATTGGAAATCAAAAGTAATCCTATTGGATCCTATAGGATTCTCACAATCCTATAAGAGTTTGTGTCAACTCTATCATAACCCTATTGGACTACTTTTTTCCTATTGGCAATCCAAAGTAATCATATTGGATCCTATAGGTTTTGCAGAATTTTGTCACCCCAATCAGAAGTGTTTTCTTAATTTAACCCATTAAGTTATAGTTTGTTCTCATTTGTTCCAGTACAATATAATAATATAATTTACAAAACATTTTGTTGATCAGAAAACAACAGTTCTATATTAATTTATGTTTTATTCACCACCACAATATGGGAGAGATTCAAGGCTGCAAGTTCATTTGAAGTATGACCACCAGTACAGTACAACTTTTTCAACAAAACACTCATTTGAGTTATTTGATTTGATTCTTATTCATGCAACTTCTTGTCTTTGAATTAGACATTACTATATGACATACAAGGGTTCCCCTTACAATGCACAGCATCTTTACATTTCTTTATATGCAAATAAAAAGTAGAGGGAAAATAAATATTTACGTACAGTAACACAATACAAGAATCCAATAGAAAAATCTGAAATCAGATAAAGTCCTATAGGATAGGTTCAAAATATGATATGATTTTCTATTGGATTCTATTGGATTTTTTGACTAGGGATATGTTTACTTGCCTGACGACTCAAACGGAATTCTTCCACTGCTATATGTTCGCTACATACTTAAGTCTGAGACTGCCATCATTGAAGTCGTTTGTGTTGTACAAAACAAATTCATCAGCGATTGGATCATCTCTAACCAATCAGTGTATCGAAGCCAATGATGAATTTTCTAAACGCTGCTTTACCCACGTGTGTTCAACTTCTGACTCTGGCCGAACCCATCGGTTTCTGGGACCAATCAGAATGGTTAGAATGTGTTTACGTTGTAGAACTCGTCGGGGAGGTAATCAGATCCAGACTCATTGCGGACAAGAAACTAACGTCCGTGGGCGTGGCGTAGCGTTTGGGCGGAGCAAGGAATTTGGGTAGCCAGGCAATATGTTCACAGTATATGAACTGAACTACATTGTTGATTTGTGTGTTATTTTATTTGAAGGGGCAGACTCATCAAGTCCCAACTTCTAAGTACCCAGAGATTTTTGTAATTTCTCAAGCCTTTACCATCTCATACATGTAGCAAACAGACATGATGTTAAAGGGATAGTTAAAAAATAATAAATATAAACTAAAACGTGAACTATAAGGATAGACCTCTGTCTTAATAACTCTGTCAGGGATTGTTCTGCCATTGAAATCCTTGGACGGGCCACCTAAGCGTTTTTTCAGTCCAAACTGTGTAAACTTTTTTTGGGGAGAAAAACAATTTCGGGATGGAAAAACACTTTCAATGTAAACTTAAAGCTGCAATATGTAACTTTTTGGGCGACCAAATTAACATAGATATGTCATTCTCATTGAAAGCAAGTATAAGAAGCGGTAGATCTGTTCTATGTGCGCTATTTCTATGCTTCCCGTTCTTAAGTTTAGTTTTTGCATCTTTTACTTTCAGTTTTGTACACTAGCTTCAAACAGCTGAAAATACAATATTTTTTGTTATGGAAAATATATTTCACAGAGGTTTAGATGGTACAATGATTCTCTACACTATACTTGCTTGTTTTGTCACATAAACTGAAATTATTTGAATTTTAGCAACCAGGAAATGCACCATTAAACGACTATACCAGATATAAAGTATGTAGAAAATATAATAGACCTATATATTTTAACTAACAATCTCCACAATAAAAGCTAGACAGTCACTGAGTATTGAAAATTCCAAAAACAATGAATTTAGCAGTATATATTTTGTTATTATGTTTGAACAAAAGAACACAGCATTAGCCATGGCAAAATGCATAGAATTGCAGGAAATTTGCTTTAAAACTGCAACATTTTCTCTCAGCTGCATGGCAAAATGTGTAGAATTGCAGGAAATAAGCGTAAAAATGCAAACATTTCTCTACACCACCAAGATTGGGGACCTCTGAAATGTTCTCTAAAATTCAGCCGTGTCGATGGGCCAACCGTGCCCCCTGCCACACCCCTGTCACGTCCACCACCTAAGCCCCTTTTTGATTCAGAAAAAAACCCTGCTCTGTCTCTTTTGTCAGACGGGACCATCGCTACGTGTGAGCCTGGGTACTTCTTCTGTCCCGACCACCGCTGCATCTACAGCTCCTACGTGTGTGACGGAGACCAGGACTGTATGGATGGCTCAGATGAGAAGAACTGTGGTACGATGAATAATCTAAGACTATCCTCCTCTGTGTGCTCTGTCACTGTAGTTCTGGGATGTACAAGAGAGAATGACTTCTATTCAATAAACTTATATTTCTATTTAATAAGCTTATATTTCTTTAAGTACTCTTGTTAATCTAAGATTTGTATTTTGCAATGTTGTGCAATGTTTTTCCCCACCCTTTCCATTTCTCAACTATGCTCTTCTCTTTTTTGCCTCTCATCCCCTTATCACATTCATTTTCCTACTCGCCTTTCTCCTCCCTTCACCAATCATCCCATTTCCTCTTATCTCTTCTCCTTTACCACCCCTCCTCTTCGCTTCCTTTCCTCTCAGAGTTCTCCTGTTCATCCTATGAGTTTGCCTGTGCCAGTGAGGACCAATGTGTCAGTAGCATCTACCGCTGCGACGGGGTCTTCGACTGCAGGGACCACTCAGATGAGAGTGGCTGTCGTAAGTCAACTCGTCCTGCTTCCTGTGCCATCATCCTGGGTTGACTCAGATTTCAAGTCATATGACAAATTCAGTTGTATTTCTCCCATAGGAGAAATAATTGCTTTATAATTCCTAACTTTGAGTATGGCTGTGTTTTAATTTTATTGCAACGACTTATCAAGCCAAATATTTATGCTTATCTGAGATTCAATCATATATTAATTGTATCATATTCAGCCCTCCAATGTCCTTTATGGACTCCTCAATCAGTTTGTTAATTTCTTACGTCTGCAGCCACGCGAGGACCTGGCCTCTGCCACAACGATGAGTTCCAGTGCCAGACGGATGGCCTGTGCGTGCCCGACGCGTGGGAGTGTGACGGGCATCACGATTGCGAGGACGGCTCTGACGAACACAACTCATGCCCGCCTATAACATGCCACATCAACTATTTCCAGTGTGCCAATGGCAACTGCATCTCTCCGAGCTGGGTGAGTGAGTGGGTGGGTGAATGGGTGAGTGAATGAAATGAGTGAATAAAATGAGTGCGTGAATGAAACTAGTGAATGAATGAATTTGATTAGACAAATTCTAAATACACGGGAGTACATCTATCGACTTGTTTCCATTGTGGTCATCGTTATTATTAGGTGTGCGACGGCGACAACGACTGCAGGGATATGAGCGATGAGCAGAACTGCCCCACGCCTCCTTTCATGTGCCCCTCGGGCCAGTGGCTGTGCCCCACCGACCAGGTGTGCATCGTCCTAGGGAAGGTGTGCGACGGACAGCGGGACTGTCCCAATGGAGCTGATGAGTCGCCCCTCTGCAGTGAGTGAAAAGGACATTTCTAGTTTAGAAGTAGTGTATGACATGTGAAAACTTTCAGGTGCACAAGTGAAGTCATTAAGAAAGATACCTGCACACTGTTGAGTGCTCCTGCAGTGTTGTTGTGCAAAGTTTTGACCCGAAGGTAGTGCTGAGCGATTAGTGCTTTTTGAGGTCGGTTCGGTTTCGGTTAGATTATAAAAAAATTATATTTATTTTTAATTACATTAAATGCACTATGCATTATGTGGGTTGAATGCTGTAACAACACAGAATAAAATAATTAATAAAAGTCCCATGAGGGTAGTGATTGCCCATTAATGCTTATCACTAAGTGATATGATTATTAACCATAATTTATTCACAGTCACAATATTTCAGTTGTTGTGTGCATTACATTTGTTTTATTTGATGACTTTATAATTTCATTCCAAGTCATCATCTCAACTCTATAGAGCTGCTGCCTATGCTGTCTGACAAAATCACTTTTTTAGTAGTCCTTCAAAGTAAATAAGGCATACTTTTATGACTGCTGTATCAATCACTTAGATAATGTATTTTCAGGTAGAGATACCTCGCGAAGCAACTGCTCTCTATACCTCTCGATTGCACATTCTTCTGTCTTTTCTCTCCCTCTATGTGTCTGCCCCACACAGAAGTAGGCGCAAAATGGATTATGGTCATTGTAGTTAATTACCACGTTTTCTGTGCTAAACTATGTAGAATACATGCCTGTTGGAAACTACAACTCCCTACTACACTGAAGAAAAATATTAATGCAACATGTAAAGTGTTGGTTCCATGTTTCATGAGCTGAAATGTTCCATACGCACAAAATCTTTTTTCTCAAAAATGTTGTGCACAAATTCTTTACATCCCTGTTAGTGAGCATTTCTCTTTTATCAAGATAATCCATCCACCTGACAGGTGTGGCATATCAAGAAGCTGATTAAACAGCATGATCATTACACAGGTGCACCTTGTGCTGGGGACAATAAAAGGCCACTCTAAAATGTGTATTTCTGCCACAGAAGTTTTGAGGGAGTGTGCAATTGGCATGCCGCAGGAATGTCCACCAGAGCTGTTGCCAGAGAATTTAATGTTAATTTCTCTACCATAAGGCATCTCCAACGTGGTTTTAGAGAATCACAACCGCAGACCACGTGTAACCACGCCAGCCCAGGACCTCCACATCCGGCTTCTTCACCTGCGGGATTGTCTGAGACCGCCACACCGACAGTTGATGAAACTGTGGGTTTGCACAACTGAATAATTTCTGCACAAAGCCATCTCTGAGAAGCTCATCTGCGTGCTCGTCGTCCTCCCAGGATCTCGACCTGACTGCAATTCGGCGTCGTAACCAATTTCAGTGGGTAAATGCTCACCTCCGGGCAGATGGCAGACAGCGTGTATGGCGTTGTGTGGGCGAGCAGTTTGCTGATGTCAATGTTGTGAACAGAGTGCCCCATGCTGGCGGTGGGGTTATGGTATGGGCAGGCATAAGCTACGGATAACGAACACAATATCCAGCAACTTCGCACAGGCATTGAAGAGGAGTGGGAAAACATTCCACAGGCCGTAATCAACTGCCTGATCAACTCTATGCCAATGAGATGTGTCGCGCTGCATGAGTCAAATAGTGGTCACAACAGATACTGAATGGTGTTCTGATCCACGAACCTACCTTTTTTTAAAGGTATCTGTGACCAACAGATGCATATCTGTATTCCCAGTGAAATCCATAGATTAGGGCCTAATGAATGTATTTCAATTGACTGATTTCCTTATATGAACTGTAACTCAGTACAATCTTTGATATTGTTGCATGTTGCGTTTATATTTTTGTTCAGTGTACATTGCACAGTTCAGGCTTGATCTGATTTATCTCTAGAGAAACTGCGCATTGAGCTCACAGAAAACAAAATACGAAATGGTGTTCAAATAATTGAAATGACATTGGTCAGTTAGTTGTTTAAAAATGCTCAGCACTACCTGAAGGTCTTAGTCAGGCTGACAATGATGTTACACGCAGTTGTCTCTGACTTTGCCTGTCTGTTTCGGTGAATGAAGTTGTATTCGAACAGGAAAAATACTAAATGAAAGAAATTGATCAACAAGACAAGTGATTGGGTGTGAATAGAAAGGTCACGTTATGTATTCTCTCCCCTTTCCTAGGGTGTATTGACTAGCACCTTCAGTGTTGATGTTAAGATTTACATGTGATATAAATGTTTAAAATGGTAATGGATGTTGAGTGAAGACTTGTTTTAGTCTGTCCATGTTAGGTGAGGGCGCCATGAAATAAGTAGTAGTGGTATACCGTGACTATATCATGTCCACAATATACACTATATATACAAAAGTATGTGGACAACCCTTCAAATTAGTGGATTCGGCTATTTCAGCCACACCTGTTGCTGACAGGTGTATCAAATCAAGCACACAGTCATGCAATCTCCATAGACCAACATTGGCAGTAGAATGGCCTTACCGAAGAGCTCAGTGACTTTCAACATGGCACCGTCATAGGATGCCACCTTTCCAACAAGTCAGTTTGTCAAATTTCTGCCCAGCTAGAGCAGGCCAACTGTAAGTGCTGTTATTGTGAAGTAGAAACTTCTCGGCGCAAAAATGGCTCGGCAGCGAAGTGGTAGGCCACACAAGCTCACAGAACGGGACCGCTGATTGCTGAAGCGCGTAAAAATTGTCTGTCCTCGGTTGCAACACTCACTACCGAGTTCCAAACTGCCTCTGGAAGCAACATCAGCACAATAACTGTTCGTCGGGAGCTTCATGAAACGGGTTTCCATGGCGTCGGCTGAATTGGTGGAAACGCGTTCTCTGGAGTGATGAATCCCGCTTCACCATCTTGCAGTCTGAAGGACGAATCTGGGTTTGGCAGATGCCAGGAGAACGCTACCTTCCCGAATGCATAGTGCAAACTGTAAAGTTTGGTGGACGAGGAATAATGGTCTGGGGCTGTTTGTCATGGTTCGGGCTAGGCCCCTTAGTTCCAGTGAAGGGAAACATTCTAGACAATTCTGTGCTTCCAACCTTGTGGCAACAGTTTGGGGAATGCCCTTTCCTGTTTCAGCATGACAATGCCCCCGTGCACAAAGCGAGGTCCATTGTCATGAATGTCTGTGGAATGCGGTAGGCCAGAGTCAAGCGCAGGACACAGAATGAAATGAAAATCTACTTTACTGTATAGTAAAAAAACAAGCAAAACCTCCAACACAGGGAGGAGCAAACCCGCTCACAAACGACACTCGAAACAAGTAACAAACAAGCACAACACACAGTGGGAGCGAACAGGTTAAATAGGGAAGGACATAATACCATAATGGGAAACAGGTGTGCAACACTAGACAACAACCAGATGAACATAGATCGACAGCCGCTAGTATTCCAGTGATGACGAACGCCGAAGCCTGCCCGAACCAGAAGGAAGGGCAGTCTCGGCAGAATCCGTGACAATACCCCCTGGGATGGCCAGGAAGACGCTGCGTGGGGCGAGTCGGATGATTTCGATGAACTTCTCTCAACAAGGAGGGATCGAGGATATCCCTCCTAGGAACCCAGCACCGCTCCTCCGGACCATACCCCTCCCACTCCACGAGATACTGCAGGCCCCCCAACCGACGCCTCGAATCCAGGATGGAACGGACCGAGTACGCCGGTGCCCCCTCGATGTCTAGTGGGGGCAGAGGAACCTCCCGTATCTCAGATTCCTGGAGTGGACCAGCTTGAGGAGAGACACATGGAACGAGGGGTTAATGCGATAATTAGTAGGAAGCTGTAACCTATAACATACCTCGTTCAATCTCCTCAGGACTTTAAATGGGCCCACAAACCGCCTACCCAACTTCCGGCAGGGCAGGCGAAGGGGCAGGTTTTAGGTCGAGAGCCAGACCCGGTCCCCCGGTGTATACACCGGGGCTTCACTGCGGTAGCGGTCGGCGCTCGCCTTCTGCCGTCTGATGGCCCACTGCAGATGTTCATGTCCCAGGTCTCCTGCCGAACCCACTCATCCACCGCAGGTACCTGATCTGGCTCTGATGCCAAGGTGCCAGGAACGGCTGATAACCTAACACACACTGGAAAGGAGTGAGGTCAGTTGAGGAGTGGCGGTTGGAGTTTATTGCCATCTCTGCCCAGGGTAGGAAAACCGACCACTCCCCTCGCCGGTCCTGACAATACGACCTCAGAAACCTACCCACCTCCTGATTGATTCTCTCCACCTGCCCGTTACTCTTGGGGTGAAAACCTGAGGTAAGGCTAACCGAGATTCCCAACCGTTCCATGAACGCCCTCCAAACCCTTGAGGTGAATTGGGGACCCCGATCAAACACTATATCCTCAGGCACCCCGTAGTGCCGGAAGACGTGTGTAAATAGGGCCTCGGCAGTTTGTAGGGCCGTAGGGAGTCCGGGCAGAGGAAGGAGGCGACAGGAGTTAGAAAACCGATCCACAACGACCAGGATGGTTGTGTTCCCTTTTGAGGGAGGAAGATCAGTCATAAAATCCACCGATAGGTGGGACCATGGTCGTTGTGGAACGGGTAGGGGGTGTAATTTCCCTCTGGGCAGGTGTCTAGGAGCCTTACACTGGGCGCACACCGAGCAGGAGGAAACATAAACCCTCACGTCCTTAGCTAAGGTGGGCCACCAGTACTTCCCACTAAGACAGTTCACTGTCCGACCGATGCCAGGATGACCAGTGGAGGGTGACGTGTGAGCCCAATAGATCAAACGATCGCGGACCTCCAGCGGAACGTACATACGACCCTCTGGACACTGGGGAGGAGTGGGTTCGTTGCACAACACCCGCTCAATGTCGTATACCACCGGTGCCACCAGACACAACGCCGGAAGTATGGGAGTGGGCTCCACGGAACTCTCCTCCGTGTCATACAGTCAGGACAGAGCATCTGCCCTAGCGTTCTGGGAGCCTGGCCTGTAAGAAAGGGTGAAAACAAAACGGGTGAGAAACATGGACCACCTTGCCTGGCGAGGGTTTAACCTCTTCGCCGCTCAAATGTACTCCAGATTGCGGTGGTCAGTCAAAATGAGAAAAGGGTGTTTAGCCCCCTCAAGCCAATGTCTCCACGCTTTCAGGGCTTTGACCACAGCCAACAGCTCCCGGTCCCCCACATCATAGTTGCGCTCCGCCGGGCTGAGCTTCTTCGAAAAGAAAGCACAGGGGCGGAGCTTGGGTGGCGTGCCCGAGCGCTGAGAAAGTACAGCGCCTATCCCAGCCTCGGACGCGTCCACCTCAACCGTGAAGGCCAAGGAGGGATCCGGATGAGCCAGCACTGGAGCCGAGGTAAACAGGTCCTTCAGGTGACTAAAAGCCCTGTCCGACTCAGCTGACCACCGCAGACGCACCGGTCCCCCCTTCAGCAACAAGGTAATGGGAGCCACTACCTGACCAAAGCCCCGGATAATCCTCCGGTAGGCGTTGGCAAACCCCAAGAATCGCTGCACCTCCTTCGCCGTGGTTGGAGTCGGCCAATTACGCACGGCCGAAATGCGGTCACTCTCCATCCTCACCCCAGACGCGGACATGTGGTACCCTAGGAAGGAGATGGACTCCTGAAAGAACAGGCATTTCTCTGCCTTAGCATACAGGTCATGCTCCAACAGTCTTCCAAGTACTTTACGCACCAGGGACACATGCTCGGCCCTTGTAGTGGAGTATATAAGGATGTCATCAATATACACCACTACCCCTTGTCCGTGCAGGTCCCTGAAAATCTCATCCACAAATGATTGGAAAACTGATGGAGCATTCATTAACCTGTATTGCATGACAAGATACTCATAATGTCCAGAGGTGGTACTAAATGCCGTCTTCCACTCATCTCCCTCCCGGATACGCACTAGGTTGTACGCGCTCCTGAGATCCAATTTTGTGAAGAAGCGTGCCCCGTGCAATGATTCCGTCATACTAGCTATCAGGGGTAATGGATAGCTGTACTTGATGGTAATCTGATTTAAGCCACGGTAATCAATGCAGGGGCGTAACCCACCATCTTTCTTCTTCACAAAAAAGAAACTCGAGGAGACAGGTGAAGTGGATGGCCGAATGTATCCCTGTCTCAGAGATTCGGTGACATATGTTTCCATAGCCGCCCTCTCCTCCTGAGACAAAGGATACACGTGACTCTGGGGAAGTGCAGCTCCTACCTGGAGATTTATCGCGCAATCCCCCGGACGATGGGGTGGTAATTTAGTTGCCCTCTTTTTACTGAAGGCGATAGCCAAATCGGCATACTCGGCAGGAATGTGCATAGTGGAAACCTGGTTTGGACTTTCCACCGTAGTTGCCCCCAAGGAAACTCCTACACACCTCCCTGAACACTGACCGAACCATCCCTTGAGAGCCCTCTGTTGCCATGAAATCGTGGGGAATGGAGTCCCAACACCACAGGATACGCAGGAGAATCAATCAGATAGAGGCTAATCCTTTCCTCATGACCCCCCTGCGTCCTCATCAGAAGTGGAGCGGTGACCTCCCTGATTAAGCCTGACCCTAACGGGCGACTATCTAATGCATGCACAGGGAAAGGTTTATCAACAGACACAGTAGGGATCCCTAAACTACGAGCATACTGGCGATCAATAAAATTCCCAGCCGCGCCTGACTCTACTAGCGCCTTATGCTGGGAATGGGAGGAAAACTCTGGAAAAACAATATCAATACACAGATTAGCAACAGGGGGCTCTGGGTGAGTCGGGTGCCTACTCACCTGAGACGGTTGACCAGTGCTCTGCCTGCTGCCTCGACCTCCTGAGGACCCTCCCCAGCACCGACCAGCAGTGTGTCCTCTGCGGCCACAGTTGGTGCAGGGGACGGTCCCTCTCCCCGTCTCCCTAACCGCAGCACCTCCGAGCTCCATGGGGGTAGGCTCGGAGGTGCTGGGGGATGGAATGGACGGCCCCCGATCAGAACGTCCGCGGGCTGCCAACAGGTTATCCAACCTGATGGACATGTCCACCAGTTTGTCCAGGTTGAGATTGGTGTCCCTGCAGGCCAGTTCCCGACGGACGTTCCCCCTTAAGCTGCAATGATAATGGTCGATCAGGGCCCTCTCATTCCATCCCGCGCTGGCTGCAAAAAGTTCTAAACTCCAGCGCAAACTCCTGCGCGCTCCTCATCTCCTGTCGTAGGTGGAACAGACGTTCACCCGCCGCTCTCCCCTCTGGTGGATGATCGAATACCGCCCGGAAACGGTGGGTGAAATCCTCGTAGCGGACAGTTCTCGAGTCTATTCCTCCCCACTCAGCGTTGGCCCATTCAAGCGCCTTCCCCGATAGACAGGAGATGAGGGCGGACACGCTCTCGTATCCCAAGGGCGCCGGGTGAATGGTGGCCAGGTAGAGCTCTATCTGGAGGAGAAATCCCTGGCACCCGGCAGGTGTACCGTCATATGCCCTCGGGAGTGAGAGCCGAATCCCACTGGACCCAGGTGGCGGAGTGGTGAACAGTGTTGTAGGTGGTTGAGTGGTTGGAGATGGTGACGGGATACCACCTCTCTCCCATCGTTCCATCGTCTGGAACACTCGTTCCATGGTGACACAGAGAGTCTGAATCATCATCTCTTGTCGTTGGACTCGTTCCTCCATCGTCTTGGATAATCCAGCTGTTCCTGCTGACTCCATAGTGGTGCGTGTTTCTGTCATGAATGTCTGTGGAATGCGGTAGGCCAGAGTCAAGCGCAGGACACAGAATGAAATGAAAATCTACTGTACTGTATAGTAAAGAAACAAGCAAAACCTCCAACACAGGGAGGAGCAAACCCAATCACAAACGACACCCGAAACAAGTAACAAACACGCACAACACACAGTGGGAGTGAACAGGTTAAATAGGGTAGGACATAATACCACAATGGGAAACAGGTGTGCAACACTAGACAACAACCAGATGAACATAGAAACATAAAACATAGATCGGCAGCAGCTAGTATTCCGGTGACGACGAACGCCGAAGCCTGCCCGAACCAGAAGGAAGGGCAGTCTCGGCAGAATCCGTGACATCCATACAGAAATGGTTTGTCGAGATCTGTGTGGAATAACTTGACTGGCCTGCATAGAGCCCTGACCTCAACCCCATCGAACACATTTGGTATGAATTGGAACACCAGGCCTAATCGCCCAACATAAGTGCCCGACCTCACTAATGCTCTTGTGGCTGAATGGAAGCAAGTCCCCGCAGCAATGTTCCAACATCTAGTGGAAAGCCTTCCCAGAAGTATGGAGGCTGTTATAGCAGCAAAGGGGGGACCAACTCCATATTAATGCCCAAGATTTTGGAATGAAATGTTCGACGAGCAGGAGTCCAGATACTTTTGGTCATGTAGTGTATCCCTAACATTTAATTTGTTTAAATATTACATTTATTTAACAGACACATACACTACCAGTCAAAAGTTTGGACACACCTACTCATTCAAGGGTTTTTCTTTATTTTTACTATGTTCTACATTGTTGAATAATAGTGAAGACATCAAAACTATGAAATAACACATATGGAATCAAGTAATAACCATAAAAGTGTTAAACAAATCAAAATATATTTTATATTTGAGATTCTTCAAAGCTGCCTTGATGACAGCTTTGCACACTCTTGGCATTCTCTCAACCAGCTTCATGAGGTAGTCACCTGGAATGCATTTCAATTAACAGGTGTGCCTTCTTAAAAGTTAATTTGTGGAATTTCTTTCCTTCTTAATGCCAGTCAGTTGTGTAGTGACAAGGTAAGGGGGGTATACAGAAGATAGCCCTATTTGGTAAAAGACCAAGTCCATATTATGGCAAGAACAGGTTAAATAATCAAAGAGAAACAATAGTCCATCACTACTTTAAGACATGAAGGTCAGTCTATACAGACAATTTCAAGAACTTTGAAAGTTTCTTCAAGTGCAGTCGCAAATACCATCAAGCACTATGATGAAACTGGCTCTCATGAGGACCGCCACAGGAATGGAAGAACCAGAGTTACCTCTGCTGCAGAGGTTAAGTTACCAGCCTCAGAAATTGCAGCCCAAATAAATGCTTCACAGAGTTCAAGTCACAGACACATCTCAACATCAACTGTTCAGAGGGGACTGTGTGAATCAGGGCTTCATGGTCAAATTGCTGCAAAGAAACCACTACTAAAGGACACCAATAAGAAGAAGAGACCTGCTTGGGCCAAGAAACACGAGCAATGGACATTAGACCGGTGGAAATGTGTCCTTTGGTCTGGAGTCCAAATTGGAGATTTTTGGTTCCAACCGCCGTGTCTTTGTGAGACGCGGTGTAGGTGAACGAATGATCTCTGCATGTGTATTTCCCACCGTAAAACATGGAGGAGGAGGTGTTATGGTGTTGGGGTGCTTTCCTGGTGACACTGTCTGTAATTTATTTAGAATTCAAGGCACACTTAACCAGCATGGCTACCACAGCATTCTGCAGCGATATGCCATCCAATCTGGTTTGGGCTTAGTGGGACTATCATTTGTTTTTCAACAGGACAATGACCCAACACACCTCCAGGCTGTGTAAGGGCTATTTTACCAAGAAGGAGCGTGATGGAGTGCTGCATCAATTGACCTGGCCTCCACAATCCCCGACCTCAACCCAATTGAGATGGTTTGGGATGAGTCAGACGGCAGAGTGAAGGAAAAGCAGCCAACAAGTGCTCAGCATATGTGGGAACTCCTTCAAGACAGTTGGAAAAGCATTCCAGGTGAAGCTGGTGGAGAGAATGCCAAGAGTGTGCAAAGCTGTCATCAAGGCAAAGGGTGGCTATTTGAAGAATCTCAAATATAAAATATATTTTGATTTGTTTAACACTTTTTTGTTTACTACATGATTCCATATGTGTTATTTCATAGTTTTGATGTCTTCACTATTATTCTACAATGGAAAACATTTTAAAAATAAAGAAAAACCCTTGAATGAGTAGGTGTGTCCGAACTTTTGACTGGTACTGTATGCCATAATTAAAACATAACTCTCAAGGGGAAATTTGATGCATTGTACTAGATTTAGCTAAACAGCTCATTTACATCTACTGTCCCTGAGCAGGTGAACAATAAACATACCTCCATGTTTGTTCCTCCATAGACCAGGAAGACTGTGCATTGAACAACGGGGGCTGCAGTGACGGCTGTATCCAGGGTCCTTTCGGAGCAGAGTGTACCTGTCAACCAGGCTACCAGCTCCTCAACGACTCTAAGACCTGTGACGACATCGACGAGTGTTCCATCCCAGGCTGGTGTAGCCAGCAGTGCTACAACGAGAGAGGCTCCTTCCGCTGCTCCTGCTCAGACGGCTACCTGCTAGAGCCCGATAATCGCTCCTGCAAAGCCACCGGTAAGGGTGCAACCTAACATTTTAGCTGCTCATCCATTACTATTTTTTGGGGGGAGGGGGGAAATTGCACTTTAATAGACATATTTTGAATATATTTACCTTTATCATTTTGAGGTGAAAGTGAAATGATTATTTTGACATTACAGTAAAAAAAACGAATCCCAATCATTTTTATTGGCGAATACAAAGTAAGACATATTGTTATGGTAACATTTTAGCCATGTAGCAAATGCTATTTTTGTTCAACTAAATACTAACTCCCTCTAAACTATCGTGAAATAATTGTATTGTATTGACTATTTATTTGTTTACCCGCAGACCCCACAGCAGCCACGCTCCTAGTTGCCAGTCGCAGTCAGATCATCTCCAGCAAAGTCAACCTCCAACCGCCCCTCATCCGCCCTGTGGTCAGCGGTTCCGACATCGTGACCGTAGACTTTGACCGCTTGACCAGCAGAATCTACTGGGCCGACGTCTCGCTGAAGAAGATCTTTACCTCCTTTCAGAACGGCACGGACAGACGAGAGGTCTGAGAACATACGTTAGGAACACACTGAATTATAGTTCTTTTTCGGTTAATGCTCCAAGAAAAAGCCTTCGTCCAGTTTTTATAACAAATATAGTTATTTAATATACATCAGAATATACATTATTATGCTTCTTAATATTTCATCCATATTAACACAATATAACAGTATGTCCGATATGACGTGCTGAAACTCCAAAATACAGTGCGTTGTAATGGCGAGAATTGAAGTACATGAAATTGAACTCTACTATGGTCTATATTGTTCTAATATACCGCACTTTGTTCTTCTGTGGTTCTAGGTGTTCTCCACTGGTCTAATGGTACCGGAGAGCATAGCTGTGGACTGGGTGGCGAGGAACCTTTACTGGACCGACTCAGTAATGGAGAACATCGAGGTGTCCACTCTGGACGGCCGCTTCAGGAAGGTTCTCCTCACCAAGAACGTCACCAGCCCCCGTGGACTGGCTCTGGATCCCCGAAACCAGTAAGGCCTTTCACTGCTAACCATAGGAACACAGCAATGATTGAATGATCAGTAACACTGAAAGGTACCTACATAAGGATTTTATAGCACATTCATTAACCATACATAACACATTCATGAGCAGTAGAGAATAATTAATGAAATGCCTGTCAACAAACGCTCAAATTATGAATTACTTAATTAATTAAGTGACTTAATTACTGCTTATGAATGTGTTATGCTGTCCCTTTCTAGGAACCCTTCAATAAAGAATTGCTAAATTATCTAGCACCAATACATTCTACTTTACATGTTGTTCTTTAATCATTATTGGGCATTCTTTTTCTCTCTGTTGAGTTCTCGACATTTACCTTATTCACTGCAAAATCACAGCATTGCAAAGGTAAAAAAATACAATAATTGATTTGACATTTGACCTTTCCCAGCACCAACATAATGTTCTGGTCAGACTGGGGTCAGAACCCGAGGATAGAGAAGGCCTATATGGACGGCACCGGGAGACAGGCCATTGTCACCACCAAGCTCTACTGGCCCAACGGTCTGGCCCTGGACTACACCACGCGCCGGGTCTACTTTGCTGACGCCTACCTCAAGTACATCGACTACTGCGATTACAACGGCAACGGCCGCTTCCAGGTCATGGCCAGTGATATGGTGAGCATTGGTAAAACCAGCAGGCTGAGGTTGTCCTAAAATGTACACTGTACGCTAGTTCCTTATTCTTATTGTAGGTGCTCATGAATCAATTGTTCTCATGTCACTACTTCCTACAGTTTCACATTCATTGGTAACACTTAATGCAGACATTAATGCATTGTAATGCTGTTATGATGCATTGTAAGACTTAAGCATTTATGACCCCTTATAATGTCTTAGTATCATGTTATGTTTGTGGCTAAATAACTGCCATTTTCAATCTGTTGAAAGATTGCACCATATAAATACATTATAAGTTGTATAATAAGACATTATAAAGGCTCATACAATAACAAGTAATAAAGCATTGAACACGTTGGCTTTAAGTGAAGTGTCACCCATCCTTTTGAAATCCCTTCATAACAGTTTCTCCACCTCTCTGTAGGTTCTTCAACACCCCCACGGTATGACCATCTTCGAGGACCACATCTACTGGTCGGAGCGCTATACTTACCAGGTCCTGAGGACCAACAAGTTCCATGGGGGCAACACGACCACCATGATCACCAACGTCTACCAGCCCATGGGCATCGTCATGGACCACCCCATCAAACAACCTTCAGGTAAAAATTGGAGGCCCCTTACACTTCAGTGCTGTGATGCAAAGATTCTAGCAAAATGTATAGCGCATAGAATTAAAAAGGTATTGTCGGACATTATTCATTCTAATCAGACAGGTTTTTTACATGGAAGATACATTGGAGATAATATAAGGCAAGTACTGGAAACAATAGAACACTATGAAACATCTGGGAAACCAGGCCTGCTATTCATAGCAGACTTCGAAAAGGCATTTGATAAAGTACGACTGGGGTTTATATATAAATGCCTGGAACATTTCAATTTTGGAGAATCTCTTATAAAATGGGTTAAAATCATGTATAGTAACCCTAGGTGTAAAATAGTAAATAATGTCTATTTCTCAGAAAGTTTTAAATTGTCAAGAGGAGTGAAACAAGGTTGTCCACTATCGGCATATCTATTTATTATGGCCATCGAGATGTTAGCTAATAAAATCAGATCCAACAATAATATCAAGGGATTAGAAATCCAGGGCTTAAAAACAAAGGTGTCATTGTACGCTGATGATTCATGTTTTCTTTTAAATCCACAACTTGAATCACTCCACAGCCTCATAAAGGATCTAGATACATTTTCTAACCTCTCTGGATTACAACCAAATTATGATAAATGTACTATATTACGTATTGGATCACTAAAAAATACAATTTTTACATTACCATGTAGTTTACCAATAAAATGGTCTGATGGTGATGTGGATATACTCAGAATACATATCCCAAATGAAATAAATGATCTCACTCCAATACATTTTAATAGAAAGTTAGCAAAAATAGATAAGATCTTTGCTACCATGGAAAGGTAAATACCTGTAAATTTGTGGAAAAATCACCCTGATTAACTCTTTAGTATTATCCCAGTTTACCTATTTGCTTATGGTCTTGCCTACGCCTAGCGAACAGTTTTTTAAATTATATGAGAAAATAATATTCAATTTTATTTGGAACGGCAAGCCAGAATTAAACGGGCCTATTTATATAATGAATATGAATTCGGAGGACAGAAATTATTAAATATTAAAGCATTAGACCTATCACTAAAAGCTTCAGTCATACAAAAGTTATACTTAAATCCGAACTGGTTCTCTAGCAAATTAGTAAGATTGTCTCACCCAATGTTCAAGAATGGCCTTTTTCCCTTTATTCAGATTACAACCTCTCACTTTCAGTTATTTGAAAAGGAAATAATCTCCCAAATATCACTATTTCTAAAACAAGCCATAGAAAGTTGGTTACAATTTCAATTTAATCCTCCAGAAACGACAGAACAAATAATGCAACAAATATTGTGGTTAAACTCAAATATACAAATTGATAAAAAAACTTTTTATTTTGACAAAATGTTTAAAAAAGGTATAATCTTCGTAAATGATATCATGGGTAGGACTGGTGGAGTTATGTCGCACATGCAGCTAACAAAAACATATGGAAATGTCTGCTTTACCCAAAATTACAAACAAATAATTGCAGCATTACCACAAAAATGGAAGAGGAAAGTGGAAGGGGGAAAAAGTAAGTAACTTGTCTGTCAGCCTTGCATTAAAGAACATAATGATTTAAAGAAAACTGTGATAAATAAAAAAGTATACCAGTTTCATTTAAGGACCAAAGGATTGACAGCCGTCCCATATAGATTGCAAAATAGTTGGGAAGAGATTTTTCACGCACCGATCCCATGGCATAGTGTTTATGAACTGATACGAAAAACAACGCCAGATTCAAAACTTAGAATTTTTCAATTTAAATTATTATATAAAATTCTTGCTACCAATAGAATGTTATTTATATGGGGAATACAATCTTCCCAGCTCTGCAGATTTTGCTGCGAAGAGACAGAATCATTAGATCATTATATAGAATGGCGCCGGAGAAGATGACTGCCGTTTTACAGCCCTCTAACCAATTGTCAAGAATGCTGTAGGTGGGTGTAGTGGTGGAATCAAGCGCAGGACACCGAAGTATAGTCCAAAAGACTTTAGTTCAATTTCCAACAAGGAAAATACGAACAAACTTGCCCGAAGGCGAAACTACGCACGAAGGCGACAAAACAAAAGGCGCACTAAACATGTGCGTAAACGCTCCAACACAGTGGAGTGAAGCTCAACCGAGCGAATAAGCAATATACAAGCACAACACACGACAGAAATAAATCAATCACACACAACACTAGACAAACACAACGAGAAACTTATAGGACACTAATTACGCTAAACGAGAACAGGTGTCACAACAAACAGACAAAAGCAAACGAACATGAAACATACAACGGTGGCAGCTAGTATTCCGGAGACAACGAACGCCGAAGCCTGCCCGAACAAGGAAGAGAGGTGCCCACGATGGAATTCCGTCAGGAGAGACGGGTCCAAAATGTCTCTCCTCGGCACCCAGCACCGTTCCTCCGGACCGTACCCCTCCCACTCCACTAGATATTGGAGACCCCCCATCCGACGTCTCGAATCCAAGATGGACCTCACGGAGTACGCCGGTGCCCCCTCGATGTCCAATGGGGGCGGAGGAGTCTCCCTGATCTCACTTTCTTGGAGTGGGCCAGCTACCACCGGCCTGAGAAGGGACACATGGAACGAGGGGTTAATACTTTTATATTCAACAGGTAGTTGTAATTTGTAACACACCTCGTTCAACCTTCTCAGGACTTTAAATGGCCCCTACAAACCGCCGACCCAGTTTCCGACAGGGCAGGCGGAGGGGCAGGTTTCTGGTAGAGAGCCAGACTCGATCACCAGGTGCGTACACCGGTCCCTCACTGCGGTGGAGATCGGCGCTCGCCTTATGACGTCGGAGGGCCCGCTGCAGGTGGACGTGTGCAGCGTTCCATGTCTCCTCCGAGCGCCGCGCCCACTCATCCACCGCAGGAGCCTCGATCTGGCTCTGCTGCCAAGGTGCCAGAACCGGCTGGTAACCTAACACACATTGGAAAGGGGTTAGGTTAGTGGAGGAATGGCGTAGGGAATTCTGGGCCATCTCGGCCCAGGGAACGTACCTGCCCACTCCTCCGGCCGGTCCTGGCAGTATGTTCTAAGAAACCTACCCACATCCTGGTTCACGCGTTCCACCTGCCCATTACTCTCCGGGTGGTAACCCGAGGTGAGGCTCACCGAGACCCCCAACCGCTCCATAAAGGCTCTCCAGACCCTGGAGGTAAATTGGGAACCTCGATCAGACACAATATCCTCGGGTACCCCGTAGTGCCGGAACACATGGGTGAATAGTGCTTCGGCAGTTTGCAGGGCGGTAGGAAGGCCCGGCATGGGGAGCAAACGACAGGCCTTAGAAAACCGGTCCACAACGACCAGTATAGTGGTATTCCCCTGTGAAGGAGGAAGGTCAGTAAGGAAATCCACCGAGAGGTGAGACCATGGTCGTTGTGGAACGGGCAGGGGTAGTAACTTACCCCTAGGCAGATGTCTAGGCGCCTTACACTGGGCGCACACCGAGCAGGAGGAAACATAAACCCTCACATCCCTTGCCAACGTGGGCCACCAGTACTTGGCACTAAGACAGTGCACTGTCCGGCCGATACCAGGGTGTCCAGAGGAGGGTGACGTGTGAGCCCAATAGATCAATCGATCCCGAACCTCGAGCGGAACGTACTTCCGACCCTCCGGGCATTGCGGTGGAATTGGACTTGGAATAAAAAGCACAGGGGCGGAGTTTAGGTGGCGCGCCTGACCGTTGTGAAAGCACGGCTCCTATACCGGCCTCAGACGCGTCCACCTCTACCTGAAATGGCAAAGAGGGATCCGGATGCGCCAGCACCGGGGCCGAGGTAAACAGGTCCTTCAGCCTCCCAAACGCCCTGTCCGCCTCGGCAGACCACTGCAGACGCACCGGACCCCCCTTCAAAAGAGACGTGATGGGAGCTGCCACCTGTCCAAAACCCCCGGATAAACCTCCCTGTAGTAATTCGCAAACCCCAAAAACTGCTGCACCTCCTTCACAGTGGTTGGTGTTTGCCAATTACGCACGGCTGACACCCGGTCTACCTCCATCTTCACCCCTGACGCAGACAACTGATACCCCAAAAAGGAGACCGACTCCTGGAAAAACAGACACTTCTCTGCCTTAACATACAGGTCGTGCTCCACCAGCCTCCGCAACACTCTGCGCACCAGGGCCACATGCTCGACACGGGTAGGCGAGTACACGAGAATGTCATCTATGTACACAACCACCCCCTGCCCCTGCATGTCCCTGAAGATCTCATCCACGAATGATTGGAAAACTGACGGAGCGTTCATCAACCCGTATGGCATGACAAGATACTCGTAATGGCCCGAGGTGGTACTAAAGGCTGTCTTCCATTCATCGCCCTCCCTGATGCGCACCAAGTTGTACGCGCTCCTGAGATCTAATTTAGTGAAGAAACGCGCCCCATGTCAATGACTCAGTCATGGTCGCAATCAGCGGGAGTGGATAACTGTACTTCACCGTGATCTGATTGAGACCACGGTAATCGATGCACGGGCGTAAACCACCATCCTTTTTCTTCACAAAAAAGAAACTCGAGGACGCAGGGGAAGTGGAAGGCCGTATGTATCCTTGTCTCAGAGATTTGTCTATGTAAGTCTCCATAGCTTTCTTCTCCTCCTGAGACAGAGGATACACATGGCTCCGTGGGAGTGCAGCTCCTGCCTGGAGGTCTATCGCACAATCTCCCTGCCTATGGGGCGGCAACCGCGTCGCCCTCGACTTACTAAACGCAATAGCCAAATCCCCATACTCAGGGGGAACGTGCAATGCGGGCACCTGGTTTGGACACTCCACCAAGGTAGCCCCTACGGAAACGCCCAAGCATCGACCCACACACTGGGCAGACCACTCCATCAGAGCCCTCTCCTGCCACGAAATAGATGGGTTATGGGTACTCAACCAGGGCATGCCCAGCACCACCGGATACGCAGGCGAGTCAATCAGAAATAGCTGAATCATCTCCTGATGACCCCCCTGCGCACACATCCTAAGTGGCGCAGTGACCTCCCTGATCAAGCCCGCACCCAACGGACGGCTATCTAGGGCATGAACGGGGAAAGGGACATCAACAGGAAGAAGGGGAATCCCTAAGGCTAAACAAAACTTCTTATCAACAAAATTCCCAGCCGCGCCTGAATCTACCAGCGCCTTATGCTGGGAATGAGGTGCTACCTGTGGAAAACGCACAGGTATACAGAAATGTGCAACAGAGAGCTCTGGGTGAGTGGGGCGCCTACTCACCTGGAAGGAATCCCCAGTGCGGGACCTCTCGTCCTCTCCCCTAGGAGGCCATCCCCAGCACCTAGCCGCGGTGTGTCCTCCCCGACCACAGTTGGTGCAGGAGATGGACCCCCTCGTAAGCCGACCCCTCCTCTCTCTAGCGCCAGCGCCCCCCGAGCTCCATGGGGCATGGCTCGGAGGCGCTGGAGGGTGAAATGGACGGACCCCCCCCTCGGAACGTCCGCGGGTAGCTAGCAGGTTATCCAGCCTGATGGACATGTCGACCAACTGGTCGAACGAGAGGCTGGTGTCCCTACAGGCCAGCTCCCGACGGACGTCCTCGCGAAGACTACATCTGTAGTGATCGATGAGAGCCCGCTCATTCCACCCTGCATCTGCCGCTAGAGTACGGAATTCTAGGGCGAACTCCTGGGCACTCCTCCTCCCCTGCCGGAGGAAGACCAGACGCTCCCCCGCCGCTTTCCCCTCCGGGGGATGGTCAAACACCGCCCTGAAGCGGCGGGAGAACTCTTCGTAGGTGATGGTATCCGCGTCGATCCTCCTCCACTCCGCGTTGGCCCATTCCAACGCCTTCCCGGAAAGGCAGGAGATCAGGCGGACACGCTCTCATGTCCCGAGGGCGCCGGGTGCACGGTGGCCAGGTACAGCTCCACCTGGAGAAGGAATCCCTGACACCCGGCCGCGGTCCCATCGTAGGCCCTCGGGAGCGAGAGTCGAACTCCTCGGGGTTCCGGAGCGGGAATGGGCTGACTGGCCGATGGTGCTGGCAGGGAGGATGGCGGTGGAGGAGTCCCCAGCCTCGGATGGTGGTGATCACCTCCTGCAGTGCGGACCCCATCTGCAGGATCTGGTCACTTTGTTCACGGACCTTGTCCTCCAGCGTCGCCTGGGCTGCTGCGGCTCCTGCTGATTCCATTCTTGAAGGTGTGTGATTCTGTCAAGAATGCTGTAGGTGGGTGTAGTGGTGGAATCAAGCGCAGGACACCGAAGTATAGTCCAAAAGACTTTAGTTCAATTTCCAACAAGGAAAATACGAACAAACTTGCCCGAAGGCGAAACTACGCACGAAGGCGACAAAACAAAAGGCGCACTAAACATGTGCGTAAATGCTCCAACACAGTGGAGTGAAGCTCAACCGAGCGAATAAGCAATATACAAGCACAACACACGACAGAAATAAATCAATCACACACAACACTAGACAAACACAACGAGAAACTTATAGGACACTAATTACGCTAAACGAGAACAGGTGTCACAACAAACAGACAAAAGCAAACGAACATGAAACATACAACGGTGGCAGCTAGTATTCCGGAGACAACGAACACCGAAGCCTGCCCGAACAAGGAAGAGAGGCAGCCTCGGCCGAAACCGTGACACCAATTGTACTATTATGTGTGTTTTTCTGCGTTATTTGAAATGTATTCTGTACATAATGTTTCTGCCATCGTCTCTTATAACCAAAAAGAGCTTCTGGAAATCAGGACAGCGATTACTCACCTCGTATTGGACGAAGGTTTTTTTCTTCAACAAGTCGGACACGAATGATATCCTACAGACACCCGACAAGGCCCAAATCCCTGTCATTCACATGAGAAAGAGACAGAGATATCGTGGACGTTGGTCGGGGTGCGACGGCGAGCGAGTAAACTGCCTCTTCCATCAATCCTATTAGCCAATGTTCAATCATTTGAAAATAAATTAGATGACCTAAGATTACGGTTATCCTACCAACGGGACATTAAAAACTGTAATATATTATGTTTCACCGAGTCGTGGCTGAACGACAACATGGACAACATACAGCTAGCGGGCTATTTGCTACATCGGCAGGATATAACGGCTGACTCCGGTAAGACAAGGGGTGGCGGTCTGTGTATATTTGTAAACAACAGCTGGTGCACAAAATCAAATACTAAGGAAGTCTTAAGGTTTTGCTCGCCTGAGGTAGAGTACCTTATGATAAGCTGTAGACCACACTGTTTACCAAGAGAGTTTTCATCTATATTTTTCATAGCTGTCTATTTACCACCACAAACCAATGTTGGCATTAAGATTGCACTGAATGAGCTGTATAAGGCCATAAGCGAACAGGAAAATGCTCATCCAGAGGCAGCGCTCCTAGTTGCCGGGGACTTTAATGCAGGGAAACTTAAATCAGTTCTACCTCATTTCTACCAGCATGTTAAATGTTCAACCAGAGGAGAAAAAAACTCTAGACCACCTTTACTCCACACACAGAGACACACACAAAGCTCTCCCTCGCCCTCCATCCTGATTCCTGCTTATAAGCTAAAACTAAAGCAGGAAGCACCAGTGACTTGGTTAATAAAAAAGTGGTCAGATGACGCAGATGCTAAGCTACAGGACTGTTTTGCTAGCACAGACTGGAACATGTTCCGGGATTCTTCAGATAGCATTGAGGAGTACACCACATCAGTCACTGGCTTCATCAATAAGTGCATCGATGACGTCTTCCCCACAGTGACCGTACGTACATACCCCAACCAGAAGCCATGGATTACAGGCAACATCCGCACTGAGCTAAAGGGTAGAGCTGCCGCTTTCAAGGAGCGGGACTCTAACCCGGACGCTTATAAGAAATCCCGCTATGCCCTCCGACTAACCATCAAACAGGCAAAGAGCCAGTACAGGACTAAGATTGAATCGTACTACACCGGCTCTGACGCTCGTCGGATGTGGCAGGGCTTGAAAACTATTACAGACTACAAAGGGAAGCACAGCCGCGAGCTGCCCAGTGACACAAGACTTCCAGACAAAACCACTTCTATGCTCGCTTCGAGGCAAGCAACACTGAAGCATGCATGAGAGCACCAGCTGTTCCGGATGACTATGTGATCACGCTCCCCGTAGCCAATGTGAGTAAGACTTTTAAGCAGGTCAACATTCACAAGGCCGCAGGGCCAGACGGATTACCAGGGCGTGTACTCCGAGGATGTGCTGACCAACTGGCAAGTGTCTTCACTGACATTTTCAACATGTCCCTGACTGAGTCTGTAATACCAACATGTTTCAAGCAGACCACCATAGTCCCCGTGCCCAAGGACACTAAGATAACCTGCCTAAATGACTACCGACCCGTAGCACTGACGTTTGTAGCCATGAAGTGCTTTGAAAGGCTGGTCATGGCTCACATAAACACCATTATCCCAGAAACCCTAGACCCACTCCAATTTGCATACCGCCCCAACAGATCCACAGATGATGCAATCTCTATTGCACTTCACACTGCCCTTTCCCACCTGGACAAGAGGAACACCTACGTGAGAATGCTATTCATTGACTACAGCTCAGCATTCAACACCATAGTACCCTCAAAGCTCATCACTAAGCTAAGGATCCTGGGACTAAACACCTCCCTCTGCAACTGGATCCTGGACTTCCTGACGGGCCACCCCCAGGTGGTAAGGGTAGGTAACAACACATCTGCCACACTGATCCTCAACACGGGGGCCCCTCAGGGGTGCGTGCTCAGTCCCCTCCTGTACTCCCTGTTCACACATGACTGCATGGCCAGGCACGATTCCAACACCATCATTAAGTTTGCCGACGACACAACAGTGGTAGGCCTGATCACCGACAACGATGAGACAGCCTATAGGGAGGAGGTCAGAGACCTTGCAGTGTGGTGCCAGGATAACAACCTCTCCCTCAACATGACCAAGACAAAGGAGATGATTGTGGACTACAGGAAGAAAAAAGAGGACTGAGCACGCCCCCATTCTCATCGACGGGGCTGTAGTGGAACAGGTTGAGAGCTTCAAGTTCCTTGGTGTCCACATCACCAAAGAACTATCATGGTCCACTACATCATGATCATCATGAAAATGATCAGAGAGATTGAGGGTAGATGAAGTTCAGGAGTAAAAACAAACAAAAAATAATTATTGTAAAATTGACTGTGTCCGTAAAATGTATATAGTATGTATAAGCTGGAAGTAGAGGCCTAAGCATTGTTGTTCACTAGTTTACTCCAATTAGGGAAGGGGTTGTGGGGTTGGAAAGTAATAAAGGGAAATATATTTTTTGAAAGGATATGTACAGTGGGGAGAACAAGTATTTGATACACTGCCGATTTTGCAGGTTTTCCTACTTACAAAGCATGTAGAGGTCTGTAATTTTTATCATAGGTACACTTCAACTGTGAGAGACGGAATCTAAAACAAAAATCCAGAAAATCACATTGTATGATTTTTAAGTAATTAATTTGCATTTTATTGCATGACATAAGTATTTGATCACCTACCAACCAGTAAGAATTCCGGCTCTCACAGACCTGTTAGTTTTTCTTTAAGAAGCCCTCCTGTTCTCCACTCATTACCTGTATTAACTGCACCTGTTTGAACTCATTACCTGTATAAAAGACACCTGTCCACACACTCAATCAAACAGACTCCAACCTCTCCACAATGGCCAAGACCAGAGAGCTGTGTAAGGACATCAGGGATACAATTGTGGACCTGCACAAGGCTGGGATGGGCTACAGGACAATAGGCAAGCAGCTTGGTGAGAAGGCAACAACTGTTGGCGCAATTATTAGAAAATGGAAGAAGTTCAAGATGATGGTCAATCACCCTCGGTCTGGGGCTCCATGCAAGATCTCACCTCGCGGGGCATCAATGATCATGAGGAAGGTGAGGGATCAGCCCAGAACTACACGGCAGGACCTGGTCAATGACCTGAAGAGAGCTGTCCCTACAGTCTCAAAGAAAACCATTAGTAACATACTACGCCGTCATGGATTAAAATCCTGCAGCGCACGCAAGGTCCCCCTGCTCAAGCCAGCGCATGTCCAGGCCCGTCTGAAGTTTGCCAATGACCATCTGGATGATCCAGAGGAGGAATGGGAGAAGGTCATGTGGTCTGATGAGACAAAAATAGAGCTTTTTGGTCTAAACTCCACTCGCCGTGTTTGGAGGAAGAAGAAGGATGAGTACAACCCCAAGAACACCATCCCAACCGTGAAGCATAGAGGTGGAAACATCATTCTTTGGGGATGCTTTTCTGCAAAGGGGACAGGATGACTGCACCGTATTGAGGGGAGGATTGATGGGGCAATGTATCGCGAGATCTTGGCCAACAACCTCCTTCCCTCAGTAAGAGCATTGAAGATGGGTCGTGGCTGGGTCTTCCAGCATGACAACGACCCGAAACACACAGCCAGGGCAACTAAGGAGTGGCTCCGTAAGAGGCATCTCAAGGTCCTGGAGTGGCCTAGCCAGTCTCCAGACCTGAACCCAATAGAAAATATTTGGAGAGAGCTGAAAGTCTGTATTGCCCAGCGACAGCCCCGAAACCTGAAGGATCTGGAGAAGGTCTGTATGGAGGAGTGGGCCAAAATCTCTGCTGCAGTGTGTGCAAACCTGGTCAAGACCTACAGGAAACGTATGATCTCTGTATTTGCAAACAAAGGTTTCTGTACCAAATATTAAGTTCTGCTATTCTGATGTATCAAATACTTATGATATGCAATAAAATGCAAATTAATTACTTAAAAATCATACAATGTGATTTTCTGGATTTTTGTTTTAGATTCCGTCTCTCACAGTTGAAGTGTACCTATGATAAAAAATTACAGACCTCTACATGCTTTGTAAGTAGGAAAACCTGCAAAATCGGCAGTGTATCAAATACTTGTTCTCCCCACTGTATGTGTATGTGTATGTGTATGTATGTATATATGTATATATGTATGTATGTATAAAAAATAAAAAACATCAGGTAACGTTCAAACAACTTCCAGATAACATTCAAACAACCAGTAGGTACTGTTCCAACAAATTCTGTATAACATTCTAACAACCAGCGGGTAACATTCAAAATTCGTCCATAAAACATTCAAACATACTATTTGTTTGTAGTGGATAGTGCTGAACAATTAACAGAAATTCCTGTTATTGAATGATATCTGTTAAATTATTTGAATTCCATTTCGTTCTTTTTTTTTGTGAGTGCAATGCGCAGTTTCTCTAGAGATAAATCAGATCAAGCCTGAACTGTGCGATGTAGTAGGGAGTTGTAGTTTCCAACAGGCCAATATTCTACATAGTTTATTGCAGAAAACATGATCATTAATTATAACCATAACCCATTGCGCGCCTACTTGTCCAGTCTGAGAGGGAGAGAAGTGACAGAAGAACGTGCGATCGAGAGGGATAGAGAGCTTCGTTAGGTATCTCTACCTGAAAATACATGATATAAGTGGTTGATAGTTGGTATTCAGCAGTCATAAAAGTATGCCTTATTTACTTTGAAGAACTACTAAAATAGTGATTTTGTCAGACCGCATAGGCAGCAGCTCTATAGAGATGAGATGATGACTTGGAAATTAAATAATAAAGTAATCAAATAGGCCTAAAACAAATGTAATATACACAACAACTGAAATATTTTATTAAAGTAATGTAATGTCAATAAATGATGGTTAATAAGTAATAAGCAGTAATGGGAAGCCACCACCATCATTGGACTTTTATTAATTGTTTTATTCTGTGTTGTTACAGCAGTCAACCCACATACATGTAATGCATAGTGCATTTAATGTAAAAAATGTATAATCAAAACCGAAATCGAAAAACCGTGATAATCTTTTAATAATCGAACCGAAACCGAACTGACCTCAAAAAGCACTAATCGCTCAGCACTAGTTTACATTTACATTTAAGTCATTTAGCAAACGCTCTTATCCAGAGCGACTTACAGTTAGTGAGTGCATACATTTTCATACTGCCCCCCTGTGGGAAACGAACCCACAACCCTGGCGTTGCAAGCGCCATGTTCTACCAACTGAGCTACAGGGGACCCTGTAGCTCAGTAGTGGATAAAGCATTTCATGATTGTTCCATTGTTTTCCACTATGCAGCAATCAACCCATGCGCGGAGCACCTGTGCAGTCAGCTGTGCCTACTGTCTGGCTTTAGGCCCAGGTACTACACCTGCCACTGCCAGTCTGGCTGGAACCTCAACAGTGATGGGCGGACCTGCATCAAAGGTACCCTACCAGCAGCTCTAACGATAGGCTTGTAGCATCTCTCTTAGCACATCGATTTGACCTGATGAATTATTGCTGTCATAAATTAGTACAGTACAAGGGATTTTTTCTATCCTATTCCTAATCAATTTTATTTTATTCTATACCATTCTGATTTATACTATTCTGTATGAAGGCAAATGTGTTGTGTATTTGTCATAACATGATAAATGGAGATAGCGATATCGCAAATGCCAATCAGAAAAAAACATTGGTTGATTTTGCTTTTCTGTTTTGCTTGTCTCTTTCATATTCTATTCCACTCCACTCCACTCCACCCCATCCCATTCTATCCTACTCTGTCTCTACCTCAGATGACACTCCGTTCCTGATGGTGGTGAGGGAGACTGTGATCTTCGGCATCCCTGTGGACCCGGCCGACCCCTCCAACAACGCCATGGTACCCGTGTCTGGCATCACCCAGGGGCGGGACATCGACTTTGACGACCAGGAGCAGTTTGTCTATTGGGTGCAGGGCTCGGTGAGTGACAAGTTGCTCACAGTAAATAAACCACTACCATTTTAAATGTTGCAAAATTCAGGTTTTGCAAAATTCCCCAGTTTTCCAGAAATCCCGGTTGTAAGATTCCCGTAATAAGGCAGGAATAAGCAGATTTCTAGAGAAAAAAAATGGGACGGTTACTGGAATTTTGTAACCTTAACCGTTTTGAATGATGTAAGTGCAGAATCCTACCTCAATATACACACACTTAACTAGACTCTTGCTTAACTCACACATTGAAGTCCGAGGAAGTTGAAATTAAGACTAAGAAAAAGCTCAAACCAAGTTTATTCACCCACTGGGTCCAACAGCTGAAAAGACAAAGACATGTTTACACAAGTACATATATTTATACCCTCTACTGGGTGGAGTCAACTCCTTGCATATCTAGACAGCCAATACACCTCTGTTGCTAGTCAGGAACTTAAGTGGTTCCTCTCATGGGTATAGTCATGTCCCTGCCTCCGTTGTGTGTATGTCATAGGACTGTTCCTGCTCACTTCATCTGACCTGACCTCGGCCCACATTCCTCACTCCTCCCTAATCCACAGCTATACAACCTTATCAGTGACTGAAACCTGACTGTTACTCTTTGCCTCTCTCCATAGGATACATGAGATTTGACAATAACATGTTCTGACAGAATGTAAACTTTCTGCACTCCCCTTTCTCACTCAGTAGATTTCCATACACCCAGTTCTAATATGGAAACATGAATAAGGATATTTCAATATTTCAAGTTAGAACCCAACACCCCAAAACTCACTTATTTCAAGTCTGGATTTGGGTCTAATATAAGTGAATTGTTTGCTGTCTCTCCCTCTCAGAGCTCCATTTACAGGGTGAAAACGGATGGAACCAATAGGACTCTGTTTGCTCCATCTGCAATCATTGGCTCGCCCTCTGGTCTGGCTTTTGATTGGATAACTCGCATGATGTACTACACTAATCCAACTAATAAAGCAATAGAGGTAACGTATCATGTCCTCATTGTAAATGATGTATAGAATATATCTTACTTGCATTTGTAGACATACAATATCATTACTAGGCATAAGGTGTTATTGGATCCAATATAGAGATGATAACTGAGTAGTTTCACGCTAATTGTGACTATATCTCATTTCTTTGCATAATGTATCTTTTAACTGCGTTAGTAGTAACATGGTTATAATGTATTCATTTAACATGATATAACAAGTTTCTCATCTACTGTAGGTCATTCGTGTGGATGGAGTCCAACTGTACAGGAAGACCCTCATCACAAACACAGGGAAGCCAGAGGGAGCAGGGGAGCCTATTGGAATAGCCCTGGACCCAGCCAGAGGGTAAACACTCGTCTGTGTATCAGTATTACTAGTTACAAAGGATACAACTGAATAAATGTAATTATGACAAACAAGTAGTACTGTATGTGTATGTGCCGTCTTGCGTATGTAGTGTATGTTTAATGGTCAAGTAATAATACTGTACAGTTTGTTGGATACTGATGTATTTAGGAAGTAAAATAGTCAATGTGACTTTATACCAACATTATACCAAGCATTTCATAACATTATAAGGAAAATCAACAACAACACCAGACATATTTTGAATTGTTAGTTAGGCTTCATTCCAGGTCATCATCAGTGGATTAATGCTAATGCTAATACTAATTTATACTAACCTTTCTGAATTCCTGCTTTATAGTAAGTTGTTCTGGACAGACCGGGGGATAGACAGTGGCGTACCCCCTAAGGTTGCCAGTGCTGACATGGATGGAGGCAACCTGAGGAACCTCTACACCATCAACCTGGGGAACATTGGGTTCATCACCGCAGACATCGCTATGAGCAAGCTGTACTGGGGCGTCGCCAGCACCGGAGTGGTGGGTACCGAGTTACACAGAAACAAATATATTAAATCAAATCACATTTTATTGGTCACATACACATATTTAGCAGATGTTATTGCGGGTGTAGCGGAATGCTTGTGTTCCTAGCTCCAACAGTGCAGTAGTATCTAACAATTCACAACAATACACACAAATCTAAAAGTAAAAGAATGGAATTAAGAAATATATAAATATTAGGACGAGCAATGTTGGAGTGGCATTGACTAAAATACAGTAGAATATAATACAGTATATACTGTATATATGAGATGAGTAAAGCAGTATGTAAACATTATTAAAGTGACTACTGTTCCATTATTAAAGTGGCCAGTGATTCCATGTCTATGTATATAGGGCAGCAGCCTCTAAGGTGCAGGGTCGAGTAACCGGGTGGTAGCCAGCTAATGATGGCTATTTAACAGTCTGATGGCCTTGAGATAGAAGCTGTTTTTCAGTCTCTCTGTCCCAGCTTTGATGCACCTGTACTGACCTCGCCTTCTGGGTGATAGAGGGGTGAACAGGCAGTAGCTTGGGTGGTTGATGTCCTTGATGATCTTTTTGGCCTTCCTGTGACATCGGGTGCTGAAGGTGTCCTGGAGGGCAGGCAGTGTGCCCCTGGTGATGCGTTGGGCAGACCGCACCACCCTCTTGAGAGCCCTGCGGTTGCCATACCAGGCGGTGATACAGCCCGACAGGATGCTCTCAATTGTGCATCTGTAAAAGTCTGTGTGGGTGGACCATTTCAGATTGTCAGTGATGTGTACGCCGAGGAATTTGAAGCTTACCACCTTCTCCACTGTGGTCCCGTCGATGTGGATAGGGGCGTGCTCCCTCTGCTGTTTCCTGAAGTCCACGATCAGCTCCTTCGTTTTGATGACGTTGAGGGAGAGATTATTTTCCTGGCACCACTCCTCCCTGTAGGCTGCCATAGGCTGTCTCGTCATTGTTGGTAATAAGGCCTGTTACTGTTGTGTCGTCTGCAAACTTGATGAGAATATATGCCATTTAGAAGACGCTAAAGCGACTTATGTGTGCATACATTTTCCTTATGGGTGGTACTGGGAATCGAACCCACTACCCTGTTCTACCAACTGAGCTACAAAGGACTACACAGACGGACGGACGGACAGACATACATGCACGAACACACACAACCACTGTCATATTCTTTTCTCATTTAGTGCTCACAACTTTATTGCATATCATATTCTGATGTGTTGTATGTGTCTGAAACATCACTAGCCCTAGTAGTTATTACCTAAGGGGACAAATAAGGTTATGCTGAATTGAATTGAATAGTGCTACAACTGAAGCATACAGTATCTCTAATGTCCCTGACTCCCTGTACTGTCCCTTTCCCTGTGAACAGATTGAGTGTGGTACAATGGACGGGGTCAGCAGGGTGACCATAGTGAGCCAGCTGTCCCACCCCTGGGGCCTCACAGTGCACCAGAACTACCTCTATTACACCGACCTGGACTACGAGGTCATTGAGAGGGTGGACAAGGGCACTGGGGCCAACATGGTGGTGCTGAGGAGTGGGATGACAGGAGTGCGAGCCCTCAAAGTCAATGCCCGAGACAGTGAGTGTGGCTACCTACAGCTAATCTGCTGGTCTTCACCTGCGTAGGCTAAAACATATATTGTTTTTCAACAGAGAGCTATGTAGAGTATGAAACTGAACATTTTACTGATCCGATATTAGGTACATTTGCCACCAAGTAGATTGTCAATAGATTTGTAGGTCCTTGAATTTTCAAGTTGGTGTCAATGGGAGATTTTTGTGAAAAAATGAGTTCCACACAGGCATTATACCTCAAGTTAATTTCTCATCCTTTCTCTTCTTCCCCAGACTCGGCCGGGACCACCAACGGCTGCAGCACCAACAATGGGGCTTGTCCCCACCTGTGTCTGCCCAAGCCTGGGGGCCAGAAGACATGTGCCTGCACCACGGGCTTCGTGCCTTCCCAGGATGGCACCAGCTGCGTGCAGTACGACTCCTACGCAGTGGTCTCCACCCCCAGACTTATCCGAGGCTTCCACATCAACAGCTCCGACCACTCGGAGGCCATGGTGCCTGTTGCTGGATGTGCGTAACCCTAACTCTAACTTTAAATCAACCAGACCTAAATATACCCTAACTTTAACCATACATAACATGTACATGTCATAATCGTATGCTAACTATGACCTTTATTAATTGGGTAATTGTTAATTATGACCTATAATAATCTATCTGATGATGTCTGAAACACATCTTGTCATGAATCCTCATTAATTAATCTATACCCAACTTTGTTACTAACTTATACTGTAACTGAGTATCTAGATAAGCTAACATGTCTTTACCCGTTGCAGACTCCTACTCTGTGATGGACAAGTTGGATCTCCACGTCGCCTCTAGGTACATCTACTGGATCGACAACAGCACCTCCAGCTCTTACAGAGGGATCTTCAGGGCCCAGACAGATGGTGGAAGCTTCACTCCCGTCGTCAACCAAGGCATCGGCCGAGGAGGCATACAAGGCATGGCTGTGGACTGGATCTCAGGTTAGGATCCATGATGTAAAGAGTGGAGAGACATACTCCAAGTTGTAAATAGTTCTGGTACTGACCTTCATCTATAAACCACACCCAGCAGGCAAAACTGGTTGAAATGACTTCATTACAAAAAGATAACAACCAGTTCCATTAAGGGACCGGTCGGAATTTACACAATTGTTACCCGGAAAAAAATGGGGGACAGTTTCGTATTTTTTTATTTAGTCCAGGGTAGGGTCATGTAATTTGTAATCGATTAAATGTTAGTATTTGTCAGCATTTTGGAATTTACAAATTGAATTCGACTGTGTAACCAAATAACTGGGGCGTATTTGTCACGATCGTCTGAGGAAACGGACCAATACGCAGCGTGTTGAGCGAACATCGTAGACTTTATTATAACGAAACCACGATCAAAACAACAAACCAAATATGACGAAAGTGAAGTTCAATACTGATAATGACTAACAGCAACAAGGAAACAAAAACCCACAAAACCAAGGTGAAACCACACAGTATAAATATGGCTCCCAATCAGAGATAACGAGCCGACAGCTGACACTCGTTACCTCCGATTGGGAGTCATATGACTAAATCAACATCAAAACCAAACATAGAAATGAAACAACTAGATCCCACATAGAACTACACCCAAATGAAAATGACAACCCTGGCTCACTACTAAGAGTCCCGGAGCCAGAACGTCACAGTACCCCCCCCTAAAGGCGCGGACTGCGACCGCGCCTCACAACCCCACAATAGGGGAGGGCTGGGTGGGTGTTGCTCCCCGGAGGCGGTTCCGGCTCCGGGCTTGACCACCACCCCACTATAGTTACTACCCGCTTTCTTAACCTCCTCCCAATGACCACCCTCCACTTAAACCCACCTGGATTAAGGGGCAGCACCGGACTAAGAGGCAGCACCAGGCTGAGGGACAGCACCGGACTAAGGGGCAGCACTGGACTAAGGGGCAGCACATGACTAAATGGCGGATCCTGGCTGGCTGGCTCTGGCGGATCCTGGCTGGACGGCTCTGGCGGATCCTGGCTGGACGGCTCTGGCGGATCCTGGCTGGACGGCTCATGGCTGGCTGACGGATCTGGCTGCTCATGGCTGGCTGACGGATCTGGCTGCTCGCGGCTGGCTGACGGATCTGGCTGCTCGCGGCTGGCGGAAGGCTCTGGCTGCTCCTGGCTGGCGGAAGGCTCTGGCTGATCCCGGTCTGACGGAAGGCTCTGGCTGCTCCTGTCTGGCGGAAGGCTCTGGCTGATCCTGTCTGGCGGAAGGCTCTGGCTGATCCTGTCTGGCGGAAGGCTCTGGCTGATCCTGTCTGGCGGAAGGCTCTGGCTGATCCTGTCTGGCGGAAGGCTCTGGCTGATCCTGTCTGGCGGACGGCTCTGAAGGCTCATGGCAGACGGGCGGCTTTGCAGGCTCAGTACAGACGGGCAGTTCAGACGGCGTTGGGCAGACGGACAGTTCAGACGGCGTTGGGCAGACGGGCAGTTCAGGCGCCGTTGGGCAGACGGGCAGTTCAGACGGCGTTGGGCAGACGGACAGTTCAGGCGCCGTTGGGCAGACGGACAGTTCAGGCCCCGTTGGGCAGACGGCAGACTCTGGCCGTCTGAGGCGCACCGTAGGCCTGGTGCGTGGTGCCGGAACTGGAGGTACCGGGCTGAGGACACGCATCTCAGGGCTAGTGCGGGGAGAAGCAACAGGGCATGCTTGGCCCTGGGGACGCACCGTAGGCCTGATGCGTGGTGCCGGAACTGGAGGTACCGGGCTGAGGACACGCATCTCAGGGCTAGTGCGGGAGAAGCAACAGGGCATGCTTGGCCCTGGGGACGCACCGTAGGCCTGATGCGTGGTGCCGGAACTGGAGGTACCGGGCTGAGGACACGCATCTCAGGGCTAGTGCGGGAAGCAGCAACAGGGCATGCTTGGCCCTGGGGACGCACATAAGGCCTAGTGCGGAGAGCAGCAACAGGGCATGCTGGACCCTGGGGACGCACATAAGGCCTAGTGCGGAGAGCAGGAACAGGCCGGGCTGGGCTGGCGACGCGCACCGTATCTCTGGTGCGAGAGGCCGGAACAGGCCGGGCCGGGCTGGCGAAGCGCACCGTATCCCTGGTGCGTGGAGTAGGAACAGGCCGGGCTGGGCTGGCGACGCGCACCGTATCCCTGGTGCGTGGAGTAGGAACAGGCCGGGCTGAGCTGGCGACGCGCACCGTATCCCTGGTGCGAGTGGCCGGAACAGGCCGGGCCGGGCTGGCGAAGCGCACCCTATCCCTGGTGCGTGGAGCAGGAACAGGCCGGGCTGGGCTGGCGACGCGCACCGCATCCCTGGTGCGAGTGGCCGGAACAGGCCGGGCCGGGCTGGCGTAGCACACCGTGGACCTGGTGCTTGGAGTAGGAACAGGCCGGTCCGTACCGGGAACACACACCACTGGCCTCAACCGAGGATCAGGAACAGGCCGGACCGGACTGGCAACACCCATCAGTCTTTCACGCCGTGCCACACACACTTCCCTCCCTCTACTCGCCAATGGCTCCCGTACTCCGTTAGCCTTCTCTCCTTTTCTCCCTGTGGCAGCCTCCTGCTGCCCAGCCGCCCAAGCCATGTGCCCCCCCCAAAAAATTTTTTGGGGTTGCCTCCCGTCCTTCCGACGATGGCCCTGCCGATGCCGTTGCTCCTCTCGCCGTCGCCTCTCCACCGTCTCGTTCCATGGTCGGCGATCCATACCATCCAGGATCTCCTCCCAAGTCCAGGACCCTTTACCGTCCAACAGTTCCTCCCATGTCCAGACCCTTTGCTCCTGGACGCGCTGCTTGGTCCTTTTATGGTGGGTTTTTCTGTCACGATCGTCTGAGGAAACGGACCAATACGCAGCGTGTTGAGCGAACATCGTAGACTTTATTATAACGAAACCACGATCAAAACAACAAACCAAATATGACGAAAGTGAAGTTCAATACTGATAATGACTAACAGCAACAAGGAAACAAAAACCCACAAAACCAAGGTGAAACCACACAGTATAAATATGGCTCCCAATCAGAGATAACGAGCCGACAGCTGACACTCGTTACCTCCGATTGGGAGTCATATGACTAAATCAACATCAAAACCAAACATAGAAATGAAACAACTAGATCCCACATAGAACTACACCCAAATGAAAATGACAACCCTGGCTCACTACTAAGAGTCCCGGAGCCAGAACGTCACAGTATTCATTATGCCGGTTCTGTTGCAAAACGTTTCTTAAACGGAAGCAAACGGAACGAAACGGGTAGGGACCTACCTGAATTTGGCAAATAGAAACTCTAGTTTTGCTCTGTTTTCTTCCATTTGGTTATGAACAGTAAACAGTTTCCGTAATGAATACACCCCTGGCTGGGAATTTGAAAGGAGAGAGAGAGAAACTTCGTAATGGTGTGATCAAAATACACCATGTGAGTAGCCTGCTAATGTACCTTTCAGGACCTTGTAAACTGTTGAGAATAGACCCATAACTGATCCAAATGGTTGCACAATCAGGCCTATACTGTATGGTACTCCCTGTATATAGCTCCATTCTTGTGTATTGTGTTTTATTCCTCGTGATACTATTTTACTCTGCATCGTTGGGAAGGGCTTGTAAGCCAGAATTTCTCGCTAAAGTCTACACCAGTTGTATTCGGCGCATGTGACAAAATGTTATTTTATTTTATCCAGTTATTTCGGCATGAAGCATTCAAAACAGGTCGTTTTAGCGGTCTTGCTCTTCACTGTAATCAGAGGGTTAATATCAATACTATGCATGCCAGTCTCTCTTGGTTAAAAGTAAAGGAGAGACTGATTGCATCACTTTTTGTTTTTAGAACTCTAGCCTCCCTCTTCCAGCTATTCCCATGCGCAATAGGCTATAGGCTACGGACGCAAGCCTCTCTGCTATTCCTCTTCTCGTGAAATCCCAGGAAAAGCTATAGGCTACAAAAGCTAGAGGAGTTTTTTTGTTGTTGTATTTTGTATACTAGGCCTAATAGGCTTTCCGTGGAGAGAAGAATGCTTTCTTGCTATTGCTGAATGTAAAATAGGCCTTGGCCAAATGAACTGTTGGGGAAAGTTGCGGAGAGAGAGTGCAGTGATGATAACATTGTTGCACAGATGTAGCCTATTAAATGGTTGCACAGGACAGATAGTGATGAGCACAGTGAAAAAGAAGATCCAAATGAATTTACATCCATTAGAAAAATGGAAATCACTTTCAAACCACTTGAGCAACGAGGCAAGCAATGACATGATGTAAAAGATGCGCAGGCTAAACAGCGTTTGTTGTTGAATTTCAACGTTTAATTAACATTTTCATTAGGCTACATGTAACCTACATTGAAGTATTATTTGCAGTTGTCACCATAACAATGAACACACTTTGAAGCACTGAATGGTCTGTGTTACCACCTTATTAATAGGCCTACAGCATGCAGTAGGATGCGTTGATAGTTGATTGACAGGTGTAGGCTACTGTAGAACGTAAACTTTCCTCTAGTGTGGATGCTCGCCAACGTTTTATAGTTACGTATAATTTATCATTATATTTATCGTCCTTGGTGTTGACGGCCCTTAACGCTTAAATTGGTAAATGCCGCCCTCTAGCGGATAACATGAATATGGTATGAATACAGCAGTGGTTCTTAACCACGGGTTGATTTGATAGAAAGCACGTCTGCAACATTGATAGCCTACTAAAAAGGGATTTAATATTCCCTGCTATTTTGTTTTAATGATACTTTTTGGAGGGGGAGGGTTACATGTTTAGTTTTTTTACGCTCAGGGAGGGCCAGGTAAAAATATTTTTCCACAGTGGGAGGGCCATCTATTTTAATTTCAAAGAGGTCCTATTACCTCCAGGTATCCCTCAATATCAATATTGTTCACTCCCTAAACTTTCTTCTCCCATCCCCTCCCCCTTAGGCAACCTCTACTTCACTAACGCTGTCGAGGCCCAGACCTACTTGGAGGTGACCCGCCTCGAAACCCCCTACCGCACGGTCCTCCTCAAGTCCATTGAGGACCGGCCCAGTGACCTTGCCGTCAGCCCCAAGCTCCGTTTTCTCTTTTGGGCTGACGGAGGCCAGAACCCCAAAATTGGTAAGTAGTCCAGAGGTTATAGAGGTTGACCAGTAACCGGCACACTTCTAAAGGGTCGGCATAGGTTTCGAATCCAGCCTATTGCCCTTTGACACAACCTCTCTATCTTTCCCCACTCACCCTCTCTCTCTATCTGTTCAATAAAGTCAGAAAACACCTAACAATATATAAAATGAAAGGAAAAGTGGGTACTGAACTGCCTACTGGAGGGCTGCTGGTGTCATTACTACCACTACCGTTGTTCCCTTGAGCAAGGCCCTTAACCCCCAAAATAGCTTTCCATCCAGTGGTGCTGCATCCTAAACCTGTGCCTTTCAATGTGTGTGTAACTAATGTATTATTTTCTATTCTAGAACGTGCCCAGCTAGATGGTGCCAACCGTACCTTGTTAGCCTCCGAGAGCCTGGCATCGCCACGCGGCCTCACCGTCGACTACACCAATGATTTCCTGTACTGGACCGACGACGTGCTGGATATGATTTCGCGCATGGCGCCCGATGGGACGCAGAGGGAGATTGTCCGTTATGGGAGTCGATACCCGGCTCCGTACGGATTGTCGATATTTGGGAATTCTATGTTGTGGGTGGATAGAAAGCTCGGGAAGCTTTTCCAGGCCAGCAAGGATCCGGCGAATACGACCCAGCCAGAGGTGATTATGAAATAGCTTTATTTTGCCTAGTGTCTCTTTCACTTTTTTGAAAAATGTCTTATCAAAGTAACATAACAAAAACATTATAATCAATGTACGCAACAATGTATACAACGGGTAAACCTACAACATACAACTCCTAGATGTCGATACAACAAGCTGCACAAAAGTAGCACAAAATCACAAAGCACAAAATAGTGTCTTTCACATTCAAAGACTGAACTAACAACATCACTGTCATCACCAGGTGATCCGCGACGGCATTGACGGACTCACGGACGTGGTGGTCTTCAACTCCCACGTGCAGCCCACCGCTGCCAACCTGGTGGGCTTCAACCCGTGCCAGGAGGACAATGGGCGCTGCCAGCAGCTCTGCTTCGCCCTGCCCGAGCAGGAGAAACCCACTTGCGCCTGTGCCCACGGTTCGCTCCTCAACAACGGCGTGTCGTGCGGCTACGGTCTGGACGAGTTCCTGGTTTTCACCACCGACTACACCATGAATAGTTTACGTTTAGACCCCTCCGATCACACTAGCCCCTACCCTACTATCAACTTGGGCTATAATGTGGTGGCGCTGGATTTCGACTTTGCAGACAAGAGGATATTTTTTACTCAGTACATGGGGATAGGCCGAAGCAGGATAGGCTATGTCATCACCACGGTTACCGGTGCACCTGTCATCATAGCCGACAGTAAGTGTTGTGAATCCGAGGGTTGGGGAAAACAATGTATAGTGTTTTTGTAATTATTTTTTCACACTATGTGGTCGAAATAACACTGAAATTGTGAAAATGATGATAATTCCCTTTTTGTGGAAGAAAAGATTGCCTGGAATTTCAGCCTGCTCAGGTGGGATGGAGTTTTTGGCCCAGATCATGACATCACAATCTGATCTGATTATTCTGACCGATGACCAGTCATCTTTTATTTGCATATGTATCCTCCTACTTTTAAGAGGTAAGCGGTAGGCTCTAGAGTCTAGACCAGTGGTCGATCTCCAAGGCATTCCTAGTCAATCACCAAACATTTATGTTAAAACCCAACGATAAAGCCTTGCATTCAAAATGTTATATTCGTTTCGCGCTATTGGCGGTAGGTGCACTTGATTCAGCAGCCATAGCGCCGGGAAAGCAAAGTATTCCCACTTTGAACCATTTCATGTGTCTGAAGGTAGAACTCCGCCTACTCGGCAGGCCCAGAGAGCAAACCAAGTGCACCTATAGGCCTACCGCTGGCCAATCAGATAGCTCAGATCACCGTGTCTGCACAGTTTTCTCGAGCCATAGACTGTAAAAAGAAACCTTGAACGCACAGCAAAGTTGATACTGTGTCACGATCGTCGACAGATGCGGACCAAGGCGCAGCGTGATAAGCGTACATTCTTTATTGCGTACACAACACGAACCAAAACAATAAACCAAACAATACGTGAAGTCCTAGGTTATACACAAAACCTTACGGAACAAGATCCCACAAAATACTAGTGCCAAACAGGCTGCCTAAGTATGGTCCCCAATCAGAGACAACGAGCTACAGCTGCCTCTGATTGGGAACCACCCTGGCCAACATAGATCAAAACGAACCAGAACCAAAAACACAGAAAACAAAACATAGAAAATCCACACCCTGGCTCAACATTTAAGAGTCCCCCGAGCCAGGGCGTGACAGTACCCCCCCCAAAGGCGCGGACTGCGACCGCGCCACACCAACACAACGGGGTAGGGGACGGGTGGGCATTCCGCCTCGGAGGCGGATCCGGCTCCGGGCGTGACCACCACTCTCTCTCTACCCCCTCGTAGCGCCCCTGGTCTGGTCCCGCTGGCCGGAGCTGGACTGGACACCGGTGGAGCGGATTGATCTGGCTCCAGTGTGGAGCAGCTGACCGGTGCCGGACCAGGCACCGGTGGAACAGGCACGGACCGTGCCGGACTGACGACGCGCACCACTGGCTTGGTGCGGGGAGCAGGAACGGGCCGGACCGGGCTGACGACGCGCACCACTGGCTTGGTGCGGGGAGCAGGAACGGGCCGGACCAGGCTGACGACGCGCACCACTGGCTTGGTGCGGGGAGCAGGAACTGGCCGGACCGGGCTGGCGACGCGCACCACTGGCTTGGTGCGAGGGGCAGGAACGGGCCGGACCGGGCCGGACCGGGCTGACGACACGCACCATTGGATTGGTGGGGGGAGTAGGAACAGGCCGGACCGGGCTGGCGACGCGCACCACTGGCTTGGTGCGAGGGGCAGGAACAGGCCGGACCGGGCTGACGACGCGCACCACAGTCTTGGTGCGAGGGACAGGAACAGGCCAGACCGGGCTGCCGACGCGCACCACAGGCTTGGTGCGAGGGACAGGAACAGGCCGGACCGGGCTGGCGACGCGCACCACTGGCTTGGTGCGGGGAGCAGGAACAGGCCGGACCGGGCTGGCGACGCGCACCACAGGCTTGGTGCGAGGGACAGGAACAGGCCGGGCTGGACTGTGGAGACGGACTGGAGGTCTGGAGCGGAGAGCTGACACAACCCGTCCTGGCTGAATGCCCATTTCCACACAATCTGTGTGAAGCATCAGCACAGGACGTACAGGGCTGTGCACTCGTACTGGCACTACAGCACGTGGCACTGGCGCAGGATATCCGGGACCGAGGAGGGGTACTGGAGGCCACGAGCGTTGAGCCAGCACACTCCGTCCTGGCTGCATGCCCACCTTAGCACGACACGTGCGTGGTGCTAGCACAGGACGTACAGGACTGTGCCGGAACACTCGCGGCACAGTACGTGGCTCCGCATAACACGGAACCTGCCCAGTCTCACGCTGCCTAGCCTGAGTACGGGGAGTTGGCTCTGCTCTACCTCTAGGCTCCGCCAACCCCCCTTCCAGCCCCCCAAACCTGGTGGCCTTCTCTCCTAGTCCGCCGATTCGTCCTGTAGCTGCCTCCAGCAGCCCCGTCGTCCACGCCGTGTGCCCCCCCCAAAAACATTTATTGGGGTTGCCTCTCGCGTGTCCGTCGTCGGCACGGTTGGCGCCGTTTCTCCTCTCCTGCCTGGGCATTTACTTTTACCCATGGCCCTCTGCCCGCGAATATGTCCTCCCAAGACCACCATTCGCTCACCTGGGACATCGCCAACTTCTCCTCCTGGGCACGCTGCTTGGTCCTCTGGTGGTGGGATCTTCTGTCACGATCGTCGACAGATGCGGACCAAGGCGCAGCGTGATAAGCGTACATTCTTTATTGCGTACACAACACGAACCAAAACAATAAACCAAACGATACGTGAAGTCCTAGGTTATACACAAAACCTTACGGAACAAGATCCCACAAAATACTAGTGCCAAACAGGCTGCCTAAGTATGGTCCCCAATCAGAGACAACGAGCTACAGCTGCCTCTGATTGGGAACCACCCTGGCCAACATAGATCAAAACGAACCAGAACCAAAAACATAGAAAACAAAACATAGAAAATCCACACCCTGGCTCAACATTTAAGAGTCCCCCGAGCCAGGGCGTGACATACTGTGAGATTTCAAAAAATTCAAAAACCATGACTAGAGAGAGACAACGAATACAGCAAAGAGCTGCTGTTTTTATGAATAAGTTAATGTTTATGTTGTTATTCAGCAATGTTTATGTTGTTATTCAGCACTGTCAACACTTTGCTCAATATTTTATAAGCCATAAAATGCGCATTCTCCCTACTTCCATTTACGCTACAACCAGCACTGCAGCTGCAATGAATGAGTATAGTGAAGTGTTCCGATAAGCTTGCAATGTTATTATTAATGGCTTGGGTCTTTTTTAATATCGAGGAATATTTCACTTTCTCTGGGCATAGAAGTGACAACATGAATTGGTGCATTATGCAGAAATAATGTAGTGCGACTAGATTTTTGCCATCAGCTGGAAGACTGTGTCCCCCTTTCTCATTGGAGGGAGGGAGGGAGAGTGAAGGGACGGTGAGTCAGAGAGTCTAGTAAAAAAATGCGGATTATTATGCTCACTCAGCTGTGCCTCACAAGTAATACAACAAATTGTCTATTACCAGTGTGATCATATACCAAAAATATACACTGCTCAAAAAAATAAAGGGAACACTAAAATAACACATCCTAGATCTGAATGAATGAAATAATCTTATTAAATACTTTTTTCTTTACATAGTTGAATGTGCTGACAACAAAATCACACAAAAATTATCAATGGAAATCAAATTTATCAACCCATGGAGGTCTGGATTTGGAGTCACACTCAAAATTAAAGTGGAAAACCACACTACAGGCTGATCCAACTTTGATGTAATGTCCTTAAAACACGTCAAAATGAGGCTCAGTAGTGTGTGTGGCCTCCACGAGCCTGTATTACATTTACATTTACGTCATTTAGCAGACGCTCTTATCCAGAGTGACTTACAAATAGGTACATTCACCTTATAGCCAGTGGGATAACCACTTTACAATGTTTTTTTTAATTTGATTTTTTAATTTTTTAATATTTAATTTGTATTTCGTTTTAGTATTTTTGTATAAGGGGGGTAGAAGGATTAAGGGGGGGGTAGAAGGATTACTTTATCCTATCCCAGGTATTCCTTAAAGAGGTGGGGTTTCAAATGTCTCCGGAAGGTGGTGAGTGACTCCGCTGTCCTGGCGTCGTGAGGGAGCTTGTTCCACCATTGGGGTGCCAGAGCAGCGAACAGTTTTGACTGGGCTGAGCGGGAACTATGCTTCCGCAGAGGTAGGGAGCCAGCAGGCCAGAGGTGGATGAACGCAGTGCCCTCGTTTGGGTGTAGGGACTGATCAGAGCCTGAAGGTACGGAGGTGCCGTTCCCCTCACAGCTCCGTAGGCAAGCACCATGGTCTTGTAGCAGATGCAAGCTTCAACTGGAAGCCAGTGGAGTGTGCGGAGGAGCGGGGTGACGTGAGAGAACTTGGGAAGGTTGAACACCAGACGGGCTGCGGCATTCTGGATGAGTTGTAGGGGTTTAATGGCACAGGCAGGGAGCCCAGCCAACAGCGAGTTGCAGTAATCCAGACGGGAGATGACAAGTGCCTGGATTAGGACCTGTGCCGCTTTCTGTGTAAGGCAGGGTCGTACTCTCCGAATGTTGTAGAGCATGAACCTACAGGATCGGGTCACCGCCTTGATGTTAGAGGAGAACGACAGGGTGTTGTCCAGGGTCACGCCAAGGCTCTTCGCACTCTGGGAGGAGGACACAACGGAGTTGTCAACCGTGATGGCGAGATCATGGAACAGGCAGTCCTTCCCCGGGAGGAAGAGCAGCTCCGTCTTGCCAAGGTTCAGCTTGAGGTGGTGATCCGTCATCCATACTGATCAATCAATCAATCAATTTTATTTTATATAGCCCTTCTTACATCAGCTAATATCTCGAAGTGCTGTACAGAAACCCAGCCTAAAACCCCAAACAGCTAGTAATGCAGGTGTAGAAGCACGGTGGCTAGGAAAAACTCCCTAGAAAGGCAAAACCTAGGAAGAAACCTAGAGAGGAACCAGGCTATGAGGGGTGGCCAGTCCTCTTCTGGCTGTGCCGGGTGGAGATTATAACAGAACCATGCCAAGATGTTCAAAAATGTTCATAAGTGACAAGCATGGTCAAATAATAATCAGGAATAAATCTCAGTTGGCTTTTCATAGCCGATCATTAGAGTTTAAAACAGCAGGTCTGGGACAGGTAGGGGTTCCATAACCGCAGGCAGAACAGTTTAAACTGGAATAGCAGCAAGGCCAGGCGGACTGGGGACAGCAAGGAGTCACCACGGCCGGTAGTCCCGACGTATGGTCCTAGGGCTCAGGTCTCTCAGTTGGCTTTTCATGCCGATCATTTAGAGTTGAAAACAGCAGGTCTGGGACAGGTAGGGGTTTCGTAGCCGCAGGCAGAACAGTTGAAACTGGAATAGCAGCAAGGCCAGGCGGACTGGGGACAGCAAGGTGTCATCATGCCCGGTAGTCCTGACGTATGGTCCTAGGGCTCAGGTTCTCAGAGAGAAAGAGAGAACGAGAGAATTAGAGAGAGCATACTTAAATTCACACAGGACACTGGATAAGACAGGAGAAGTACTCCAGGTATAACCAACTAACCCCAGCCCCCGACACATAAACTACTGCAGCATAAATACTGGAGGCTGAGACAGGAGCGGTCCGGAGACACTGTGGCCCCATCCGAAGAAACCCCGGACAGGGCCAAACAGGAAGGATATAACCCCACCCACTCCGCCAAAGCACAGCCCCCGCACCACTAGAGGGATATCCCCAACCACCAACTTACAATCCTGAGACAAGGCCGAGTATAGCCCACAGAGGTCTCCACCACAGCACAAACCAAGGGGGGGCGCCAACCCAGACAGGAAGATCACGTCAGTAACTCAACCCACTCAAGTGACGCACCCCTCCCAGGGACGGCATGAAAGAGCACCAGCAAGCCAGTGACTCAGCCCCTGCAACAGGGTTAGAGGCAGAGAACCCCAGTGGAGAGGGGAACCGGCCCGGCAGAGACAGCAAGGGCTGTTCGTTGCTCCAGCCTTTCCGTTCACCTTCACACTCCTGGGCCAGACTACACTCAATCATATGACCTACTGAAGAGATAAGTCTTCAGTAAAGACTTAAAGGTTGAGACCGAGTCTGCGTCTCTCACATGGGTAGGCAGACTGTTCCATAAAAATGGAGATCTATAGGAGAAAGCCCTGCCTCCCGCTGTTTGCTTAGAAATTCTAGGGACAATTAGGAGGCCTGCGTCTTGTGACCGTAGCGTACGTATTGGTATGTACGGCAGGACCAACTCGGAAAGATAGGTAGGAGCAAGCCCATGTAACGCTTTATAGGTTAACAGTAAAACCTTGAAATCAGCCCTTGCCTTAACAGGAAGCCAGTGTAGGGAAGCTAGCACTGGAGTAATATGATCAAATTTCTTGGTTCTAGTCAGGATTCTAGCAGCCGTATTTAGCACTAACTGAAGTTTATTTAGTGCTTTATCCGGGTAGCCGGAAAATAGAGCATTGCAGTAGTCTAATCTAGAAGTAACAAATGCATGGATTAATTTTTCTGCATCATTTTTGGACAGAAAATTTCTGATTTTTGCAATGTTACGTAGATGGAAAAAAGCTGTCCTTGAAACAGTCTTGATATGTTCGTCAAAAGAGAGATCAGGGTCAAGAGTAACGCCTAGGTCCTTCACAGTTTTATTTGAGACGACTTTACAACCATCAAGATGAATTGTCAGATTTAACAGAAGATCTCTTTGTTTCTTGGGACCTAGTACAAGCATCTCTGTTTTGTCCGAGTTTAAAAGTAAAAAGTTTTCAGCCATCCACTTTCTTATGTCTGAAACACAGGCTTCTAGCGAGGGCAATTTTGGGGCTTCACCATGCTTCATTGAAATGTACAGCTGTGTGTCATCCGCATAGCAGTGAAAGTTAACATTATGTTTTCGAATAACATCCCCAAGAGGTAAAATATATAGTGAAAAACAATAGTGGTCCTAAAACGGAACCTTGAGGAACACCGAAATGTACAGTTGATTTGTCGGAGGACAGACCATTCACAGAGACAAACTGATATCTTTCCGACAGGTAGGATCTAAACCAGGCCAGAACTTGTCCGTGTAGACCAATTTGGGTTTCCAGTCTCTCCAAAAGAATGTGGTGATCGATGGTGTCAAAGGCAGCACTAAGGTCTAGTAGCACGAGGACAGATGCAGAGCCTCGGTCTGACGCCATTAAAAGGTCATTTACCACCTTCACAAGTGCAGTCTCAGTGCTATGATGGGGTCTAAAACCAGACTGAAGCATTTCGTATACATTGTTTGTCTTCAGAAAGGCAGTGAGTTGCTGCGCAACAGCTTTTTCTAAAATTTGATATGTCTGCCAGACATGCAGAGATGCAATTTGCCACCTGATTATCAGAAGGGGGAAAGGAGAAGATTAGTTGTGTGTCGTCAGCGTAGCAATGATAGGAGAGGCCATGTGAGGATATGACAGAGCCAAGTGACTTGGTGTATAGCGAGAATAGGAGAGGGCCTAGAACTGAGCCCTGGGGGACACCAGTGGTGAGAGCACGTGGTGCGGAGACAGCTTCTCGCCACGCCACTTGGTAGGAGCGACCGGTCAGGTAGGACGCAATCCAAGAGTGAGCCGCGCCGGAGATGCCCAGCTCGGAGAGGGTGGAGAGGAGGATCTGATGGTTCACAGTATCAAAGGCAGCAGACAGGTCTAGAAGGACAAGAGCAGAGGAGAGAGAGTTAGCTTTAGCAGTGCGGAGAGCCTCCGTGACACAGAGAAGAGCAGTCTCAGTTGAATGACCAGTCTTGAAACCTGACTGGTTTGGATCAAGAAGGTCATTCTGAGAGAGATAGCAAGAGAGTTGGCTAAAGACGGTACGCTCAATAGTTTTGGAGAGAAAATTAAGAAGGGATACTGGTCTGTAGTTGTTGACATCAGAGGGATCGAGTGTTGGTTTTTTGAGAAGGGGTGCAACTCTCGCTCTCTTGAAGACGGAAGGGACATAGCCAGCGGTCAAGGATGAGTTGATCAGCGAGGTGAGGTAAGGGAGAAGGTCACCGGAGATGGTCTGGAGAAGAGAGGAGGGGATAGGGTCAAGCGGGCAGGTTGTTGGGCGGCCTGCCGTCACAAGTCGCAAGATTTTATCTGGAGAGAGAGGGGAGAAAGAAGTCAAAGCATAGGGTAGGGCAGTGTGAGCAGGACCAGCAGTGTCATTTGACTTAACAAACGAGGATCGGATGTCGTCAACCTTCTTTTCAAAATGGTTGACGAACTCATCCACAGAGAGGGAGGAGGGGGGGGGAGGATTCAGCAGGGAGGAGAATGTGGCAAAGAGCTTCCTAGGGTTAGAGGCAGATGCTTGGAATTTAGAGTGGTAGAAAGTGGCCTTAGCAGCAGAAACAGTTGAAGAAAATGTAGAGAGGAGGGAGTGAAAAGATGCCAGGTCCGCAGGGAGTCTAGTTTTCTTCCATTTCCGCTCAGCTGCCCGGAGCTCTGTTCTGTGAGCTCGCAATGAGTCATCAAGCCACGGAGCAGGAGGGGAGGACCGAGCCGGCCGGGAGGATAGGGGACATAGAGAGTCAAAGGATGCAGAAAGGGAGGAGAGGAGGTTTGAGGAGGCAGAATCAGGAGATTGGAGGGAGAAGGATTGAGCAGAGGGAAGAGATGATAGGATGGAAGAGGAGAGAGTAAGCGGGAGAGAGAGAAACGAAGGTTGCGACGGCGCATTACCATCTGTGTAGGGGCAGAGTGAGTAGTGTTGGAGGAGAGGGAGAGAGAAAAGGATACAAAGTAGTGGTCGGAGACTTGGAGGGGAGTTGCAGTGAGATTAGTAGAACAACAGCATCTAGTAAAGATGAGGTCAAGCGTATTGCCTGCCTTGTGAGTAGGGGGGGACGGTGAGAGGGTGAGGTCAAAAGAGGAGAGGAGTGGAAAGAAGGAGGCAGAGAGAAATGAGTCAAATGTAGACGTAGGGAGGTTGAAATCCCCCAGAACTGTGAGGGGTGAGCCATCCTCAGGAAAGGAACTTATCAAGGCGTCAAGCTCATTGATGAACTCTCCAAGGGAACCTTGATGGTGATAGATGACAAGGATATTAAGCTTAAATGGGCTAGTGACTGTGACAGCATGGAATTCAAATGAGGAGATAGACAGATGGGTCAGGGGAAAAATTGAGAATGTCCACTTGGGAGAGATGAGGATTCCTGTGCCACCACCCCGCTAACCAGATGCTCTCGGGGTATGCGAGAACACATGGTCAGACGAGGAGAGAGCAGCAGGAGTAGCAGTGTTTTCAGTGGTAATCCATGTTTCCGTCAGCGCCAAGAAGTCAAGGGACTGGAGGGTAGCATAGGCTGAGATGAACTCTGCCTTGTTGGCAGCAGAACGGCAGTTCCAGAGGCTGCCTGAGACCTGGAACTCCACGTGGGTCGTGCGTTCAGGGACCACCAGGTTAGAGAGGCAGCAGCCACGCGGTGTGAGGCGTTTGTGTAGCCTGTGCAGAGAGGAGAGAACAGGGATAGGCAGAGGCATAGTTGACAGGCTGCAGCAGATGGCTACAATAATGCAGAGGAGATCGGAATGAAATGAACTAAACATCTGGGAAAGGAGAGAGTGGGGCCTCCCTCACCACAACTCCCAAATATGTATGACCTCCCTACAACGCCTGGGCTTGCTCCTGATGAGGTGGCGGATGGTCTCCTGAGGGATCTCCTCCCAGACCTGGACTAAAGCATCCGCCAACTCCTGGACAGTCTGTGGTGCAACGTGGCGTTGGTGGATGGAGCGAGACATGATGTCCCAGATGTACTCAATTGGATTCAGGTCTGGGGAACGGGCGGGCCAGTCCATAGCATCAATGCCTTCCTCTTGCAGGAACTGCTGACACACTCCAGCCACATGAGGTCTAGCATTGTCTTGCATTAGGAACCCAGGGCCAACCGCACCAGCATATGGTCTCACAAGGGGTCTGAGGATCTCATCTCAGTACCTAATGGCAGTCAGGCTACGTCTGGCGAGCACATGGAGGGCTGTGCGGCCCCCCAAAGAAATGCTACCCCACACCATGACTGACCCACCGCCAAACCGGTCATGCTGGAGGATGTTGCAGGCAGCAGAACGTTCTCCACGGCGTCTCCAGACTCTGTCACGTCTGTCACATGTGCTCAGTGTGAACCTGCTTTCATCTGTGAAGAGCACAGGGCGCCAGTGGCGAATTTGCCAATCTTGGTGTTCTCTGGCAAATGCCAAACGTCCTGCACGGTGTTGGGCTGTAAGATCAACCCCCACCTGTGGACGTCGGGCCCTCATACCACCCTCATGGAGTCTATTTCTGACCGTTTGAGCAGAAACATGCACATTTGTGGCCTGCAGGAGGTCATTTTGCAGGGCTCTGGCAGTGCTCCTCCTGCCCCTCCTTGCACAAAGGCGGAGGTAGCGGTCCTGCTGCTGTGTTGTTGCCCTCCTACGGCCTCCTCCACGTCTCCTGATGTACTGGCCTGTCTCCTGGTAGCGCCTCCATGCTCTGGACACTACGCTGACAGACACAGCAAACCTTCTTGCCACAGCTCGCATTGATGTGCCATCCTGGATGAGCTGCACTACCTGAGCCACTTGTGTGGGTTGTAGACTCCGTCTCATGCTACCACTAGAGTGAAAGCACCGCCAGCATTCAAAAGTGACCAAAACATCAGCCAGGAAGCATAGGAACTGAGAAGTGGTCTGTGGTCACCACCTGCAGAACCACTCCTTTATTGGGGGTGTCTTGCTAATTGCCTATAATTTCCACCTGTTGTCTATTCCATTTGCACAACAGCATGTGACATTTATTGTCAATCAGTGTTGCTTCCTAAGTGGACAGTTTGATTTCACAGAAGTGTGATTGACTTGGAGTTACATTGTGTTGTTTAAGTGTTCCCTTTATTTTTATGAGCAGTGTATATAATTTCAAAATGGTCTGAGAACAACAACATTGGCAGGGCAATTCAAGCATAGCCAATATGCAGTGATAATGTATTCGGCCTATAGCCTACTGCACAAACCTCATTGATACAGAACTGTTTTTAATTGGTTCATGTTGCATAGGCTTAATACGTTTTTTTAAGTCATGTTTTTTACAAATCTGAGCGGTAGATCTCGGCTTGCGTTTCAGAAAAGGTTGGTGACCACTGGTCTAGTTGATCCTATCCGGCAATCAGGGCTGTGTATGTAAATATATTTACATTTGTATCGACACGCCCACATGATCAGACTGAGCATTTCAATGGCAAAAGGAGACTCAGGGAAATAAATGATAACAAATATATTTAGAGTTATTTTTATGAAATAAACACCCACAGTGATTTATTAGACATACTGTGATGATTTAAACATAATATAAAAAAGGGGGCCTTGAAGGCCCAATGCAGTCAAAATTCAGTTTTTCCTTATTTTGATTAACCTAACACTGTAAAAGTATGAAAAAATGTGATCATTGTTATTTTCTGATAGTTGCCGGTTGAAAATACAATCTACACTGAACATAAAAAATATATACGACATGCAACAATTTCAAAGATTTTACAGTTCATATATGGAAATCAGTGAATTGAAATTAATTCATTAGGCCCTAATCTATGGATTTCACATGACTGGGAATACAGATATGCATCTGTTGGTCACAGATACCTTAAAAAAAAAGGTAGGGCCGTGGATAAGAAAACCAGTCAGTATCTGGTGCGATCCAGAGCATCCCAAACATGCTCAAGGGGTGACATGTCTGGCCATGGAAGAATTGGGAAATGTTCAGCTACCAGGAATTGTGTACAGATCCTTGCGACATGGGGCCATGCATTATCATGCTGAAACATGAGGTGATGGTGGTGGATGAATGGCACGACATTGGGCCTCAGGATCTCGTCACTGTTTCTCTGCATTCAAATTTCCATCGATAAAATGCAATTGTGTTCGTTGTCCATAGCTAACCCCACTGCCACCATGGGGCACACTGTTCACAACGTTGACATTCGCAAACAGCTCACCCACACAACGTATGTCTGCCATCTGCCCGGTACAGTTGAAACCGGGATTCACCCATGAAGAGCACACTTCTCCAGCATGCCAGTAGCAATCAAAGGTGAGCATTTGCCCTCTGAAGTCGGTTACGACGCCGAACTGCAGTCAGGTTAAGACCCTGGTGAGGACAACGAGCATGCAGATGAGCTTCCCTGAGACGTTGTGCAAACCCACAGTTTCATCAGCTGTCCGGGTGGCTGGTCTCAGACAATCTTTCAGGTGAAGAAGCCGGATGTGGAGGTCCTGGGCTGGCGTGGTTACATGTGGTTGTGAGGCCGGTTAGACGTACTGCCAAATTCTCTAAAACGACGATGTAGGCAGAGAGAAATTAACATTACATTCTCTGGCAACAGATCTGGTGGACATTCTTGCAGTCAGCATGCCAATTGCACGCTCCCTCAAAACTTCAGACATCTGTGGCATTATGTTGTGTGACAAAACTGCACATTTTAGAGTGGCCTTTTATTGTCCCCAGCACAAGGTACACCTGTGTAATGATCATGCTGTTTAATCAGCTTCTTGATATGCCACACCTGTCAGGCGGATGGGTTACCTTGGCAAAGGTGAAATGCTCACTAAAAGGGATGTAAACTAAAAATTAAAATTACTTTTTTTTAAATAAGCTTTTTGTGCATTTGGAACATTTTTGGGATCTTTTATTTCAGCTCATGAACATGGGACCAACACTTTACATGTTGCGTTTATATTTTTATCCAGCGTACCTTCTAACTAGCAGGTTTTGCATGGGTGGAGTTTTGGCTTGCCTGGTGACATCACCAGGTGGTAAATTAGTTAAAAACTATATTTTGGTATTTGTTTCATTAGTCTATTGTTGATATAGTCCAAAAATGTTTTGCATGTCAGCAATCAAGTTTTCAAGATATATAACTTTAAAAATACAGAAATATGATGCATGAGTTTTCCTTTAATAGACCAATAACAAAGACAGCTCCAAAGCTCTCTGCCAATAACAGATACTATTCAGTTTCCCCCTTCCCACTCAGACCACTTCCAGACAGTCTTAGCAGAATTCTGGCATGAGAAATAGTTTTTTGCTAAAAATCTATTATTGTATATTTTTGACCATTGAAATGGAAATCTAGTACAGTAAGGTACTTCATTGTTACCCAGAAATGATTTGATATTGATACAAAAATGGCTGCATTGGGCCTTTAATGTCTTGTTACAGTATTGAGTGTAGCTGTTAATATCTCTAAGTTGCGGTATTAGTTACCTTGGTGACTTTGGTTGTCTCCATCCTCACCCTTATCTTTTTCCACTCTGACTCTTGTCTCTCTCTCTCTCTCTCTCTCTCTCTCTCTCTCTCTCTCTCTCTCTCTCTCTCTCTCTCTCTCTCTCTCTCTCTCTCTCTCTCTCTCTCTCTCTCTCTCTCTCTCTCTCTCTCTCTCTCTCTCTCTCTCTCTCTCTCTCTCTCTCTCTCTCTCTCTCTCTCTCTCTCTCTCTCTCTCAGATTTGAATGATCCAGAGGGGCTAGCCTATGACTGGGTCCACAAGCGCCTCTACTTCACCGACTACTACAACAGGAGTGTCCAGGCCATGGGGGTGGACGGGCAGAACCGCTCCTTCATAGCCCATGCCAACCGCCCTCTTGGCATCATCGTGGACCCCTGCTATGGGTAAAACCAACTGAGATGTTTGCATACATTGATCGCTAATTTTACAAATCCCATCCAGGTCTTCCACAAATTGGTCATTTGAGCCAGATAGGAACAATTGTCCTGGAACACTAATATCAATTATTTTGATTCCAGATTATATCACATTCTGTGGTGCCATTGAGCTTTTCTCATTTATATGTTTTTGCTTTTTTTGTCAGACATTTTTATTGATAAAAAGTGGTCTAAAACAAAATGTGTCCCATATTTCATGCCATCTATTGTGTAGCTCAAGCTAAATATGTCAATCCATCCAATTAATTTGGGATTGACAGGTGCATATTTCTTGTCTGGCAAACTTTGGTGATTGGTCAATCCATCCCATGTACAGTGGCTTGCGAAAGTATTCACCCCCCTTAGCATTTTTCCTATTTTTCCTTACAACCTGGAATTAAAAATGATTTTGGGGGGGTTTGAATCATTTGATTTACACAACATGCCTACCACTTTGAAGATGCAAAATATTTTTTCTTGTGAAACAAAGAAATAAGACAAAAAAACAGAAAACTTGAGCATGCATAACTATTCACCCCCCCCAAAGTCAATACTTTGTAGAGCCACCTTTTGCAGCAATTACAGCTGCAAGTCTCTTGGGGTATGTCTTTATAAGCTTGGCACATCTAGCCACTGGGATTTTTTCCCATTCTTCAAGGCAAAACGGCTCCAGCTCCTTCAAGTTGGATGGGTTCCGCTGGTGTACAGCAATCTTTAAGTCATACCACAGATTCTCAATTGGATTGAGGTCTGGGCTTTGTCTAGGCCATTCCAAGACATTTAAATGTTTCCCCTTAATCCACTCGAGTGTTGCTTTAGCAGTATGCTTAGGGTCATTGTCCTGCTGGAAGGTGAACCTCCATCCCAGTCTCATATCTCTGGAAGACTGAAACAGGTTTCCCTCAAGAATTTCCCTGTATTTAGCGCCATCCATCATTCCTTCAATTCTGACCAGTTTCCCAGTCCCTGCCGATGAAAAACATCCCCACAGCATGATGCTGCCACCACCATGCTTCACTGTTGGGATGGTGTTCTCGGGGTGATGAGAGGTGTTGGGTTTGCGCCAGACATAGCGTTTTCCTTGATGGTCAAAAAGCTCAATTTTAGTCTCATCTGACCAGAGTACCTTCTTCCATATGTTTGGGGAGTCTCTCACATGCCTTTTGGCGAACACCAAACGTGTTTTCTTTTTTTTTTCTTTAAGCAATGGCTTTTTTCTGGCCACTGTTCCGTAAAGCCCAGCTCTGTGGAGTGTACGGCTTAAAGTGGTCCTATGGACAGATACTCCAATCTCCGCTGTGGAGCTTTGCAGCTCCTTCAGGGTTATCTTTGGTCTCTTTGTTGCCTCTCTGATTAATGCCCTCCTTGCCTGGTCCGTGAGTTTTGGTGGGCGGCCCTCTCTTGGCAGGTTTGTTGTGGTGCCATATTCTTTCCATTTTTTAATAATGGATTTAATGGTGCTCCGTGGGATGTTCAAAGTTTCTGATATTTTTTTATAACCCAACCCTGATCTGTACTTCTCCACAACTTTGTTCCTGACCTGTTTGGAGAGCTCCTTGGTCTTCATGGTGCCGCTTGCTTGGTGTTGCCCCTTGCTTAGTGTTGTTGCAGACTCTGGGGCCTTTCAGAACAAGTGTAGATATACTGAAATCATGTGATAGATCATGTGACACTTAGATTGCACACATGTGGACTTTATTTAACTAATTATGTGACTTTTGAAGGTAATTGGTTGCACCAGATCTTATTTAGGGGCTTCATAGCAAAGGGGGTGAATACATATGCACGCACCACTTTTCCGTTATTAATTTTTTTGAATGTTTTGAAATAAGTAATTTTTTTCATTTCACTTCACCAATTTGGACTATTTTGTGTATGTCCATTACATGAAATCCAAATAAAAATCAATTTAAATGACAGGTTGTAATTTAAATTGGAAAAACGCCAAGGGGGTGAATACTTTTGCAAGGCACTGTAGCTCCATCAAATCAAATGTTATTTGTCACATTCTTTGTAAACAACAGGTGTAGACTAAATGTGAAATGCATACTTATGGGTCCTTTTTCAACAATGCAGAGTTAAAGCTAAAGAATAAAATACAAATTTGAAATTGTGACACAAGGAATAAATACTCAGTGAATAACAATAAAGAGTAAAGATATCATGGCTATATACAGGGAGTACCAGTACCGATGTGGAGGGGTAAGACGTAATTGAGGTAGCTATGTACTGTACATACAGGTAGGGGTAATGTGACTAGGCAACATAATTGATAATAGACAGTAGCAGCAGCATATGTGGTGAGTGTGAAAGTGTGTGTGTGTGTGGCGTCAGTATTGCATGCTATGTGTGTGTGGTCGTATGTAGTGTGTGTGTACAGTGCATTCGGAAAGTATTCAGACCCCTTGACTTTTTACGTTACAGCCTTATTCTAAAATGGATTAAATAAAACATTTCCCTCATCAATCTACACACAATACCCCATAATGACAAAGCAAAAACAGGTTTTTAGAAATAAAATAAAAATAACTGAAATATTACATTTACGTATTCAGACCCTTTACTCAGTATACAGCCTCAAGTCTTCTTGGGTATGACGCTCCAAGCTTGGCACACCTGTATTTGGGGAGTTTCTCCCATTCTTCTCTGCAGATCCTCTCAAGCTCTGTCAGGTTGGATGGGGAGCATCGTTGCACAACTATTTTCAGGTCACTCCTGCGTCATCTTGGCTGTGTGCTTAGGGTCGTTGTCCTATTGGATGGTGAACCTTCACCCACGTCTGAGGTCATGAGCGCTCTGGAGCAGGTTTTCATCAAGGATCTCTCTGTACTTTGCTCCATTAATCTTTCCCTCGATCCTGACTAGTCTCCAAGTCCCTGCCACTGAAAAACATCCCCACAGCATGATGCTGCCACCACCATGCTTTACCGTAGGGATGGTGCAAGGATTCCTCCAGACGTGACGCTTGGCATTTAGGCCAAAGAGTTCAATCTTGGTTTCATCAGACCAGAGAATCTTGTTTCTCATGGTCTGAGAGTCCCTTAGGTGCCTTTTGGCAAACTCCAAGCGGGCTGTCGTGCCATTTACTGAGGAGTGGCTTCTGTCTGGCCACTCTACCATAAAGGCCTGATTGGTGGTGTGCTGCAGAGATGGTTGTCCTTCTAGAAGGTTCTCCCATCTCCACAGAGGAACTCTGGAGCTCTGTCAGAGTGACCATTGGGTTCTTGGTCACCTCCCTGACCAAGGGCCTTCTCCCCCAATTGCTCAGTTTGGCCGGACGGCCAGCTCTAGGAAGAGCTGGAGGCCACTGTGTTCTTGGGGACCTTCAATGTTGCAGTCATTTTTTGCTACCCTTCCCCAGATCTGTGCCTCGACACAATCCTGTCTCGGAGCTCTATTGACACTTCCTTCGACCTCAAGGCTTGGTTTTTTCTCTGACATGCACTGTCAACTGTGGGACCTTATATAGACAGGTGTGTGCCTTTCCAAATTATGTGCAATCAATTGAGTTTATCACAGGTAGACTCCAATCAAGTTGTAGAAACACCTCAAGGATGATCAATGGAAACAGGATGCACCTGAGCTCAATTTCGAGTCTCATAGCAAAGGTCCTGAATACTTATGTAAATAAGGTATTTCTGTTTTTTATTTTTAATAAATTTGCAAGAATGTCTAAAAACCTGTTTTTGCTTTGTCATTATGGGGCATTGTGTGTATTATTTAATCCATTTTAGAATAAGGCTGTAATGTAACAAAAGTGGAAAAAGGGAAGGGGTCTGAATACTTTCCGAATGCACTGTATGTGTGTGTTGGGGTGTCAGTGTAAATCTTTGTGGCTAGAGTCCAGTGTGTGTGCACAGTCAGTGCAAAAAGTGCAGGTAGTCCGGGTAGCCATTTGATTAGCTATTTAGTCTTGTCTAGCAGTCTTATGGCTTTGGGGTAGAAGCTGATCAGGGTCCTGTTGGTTCCAGACTTGGTATACTGGTACCGCTTGCCGTGCGGTAGCAGAGAGAACAGTCGATGGCTTGGGTGGCTGGAGTTTTTTGGGGGCCTTCCTCTGATACTCCCTGGTATAGATGTCCTGGATGGGAGGTCGGCTCCAGTGATGTACTGGGCATTACTCATCACCCTCTGTAGTGCCTTGCGGTCGGGTGCCTTGCAGTTGCCATACGAAGTGGTGATGTAGCCAGTCAAGATGCTCTCAATGGTGCAGCTGTGTAACTTTTTGAGTATCTGAGGGCCCATGCTAAATATTTTATTCCTTAGTGATGTGGACACCGAGGAACTTGATGCTCTCGACCCGCTCCACTACAGCACCATCGATGGGGATGGGGGCGTGCTCGCCCATTCATAGGGGCCTTGGCTAAGCTAAGATGCTAGAATAAAGTTTATCCCTTCCTCTCTCTCTGTAGCTACCTATACTGGACTGACTGGGGGATCCCTGCTAAGATAGAGAGAGCTACTCTGGGTGGAAACTTCCGGGTGCCCATCATCAACACCAGTCTGTCCCAGCCCAACGGCCTTTCCATAGACTATGAGGAGAGGATGCTCTACTGGGCCGACGCTTCCCTGTAAGAACATGATCATCTGTTACATTCTGTAATGTTTCAGATGTTGTTTGTCTTGTGTTATAATGTACAGTACAACATTTTTTGTAGCATAGTTTGAATGAATCTCAAAGACAGAAAGTAACTCATTACCATTTTACCATGTAATTTCTTAGTATGTACCTGGTCGTTTAATTGGAAATTAGGTGGAATCAATAAGTTATTCAAATCATGTGCCATTTGTGACACCACTGGATTTTTTTACCCAGACAAATGTTGAACAATTCTCCACTTCCTTAAATATTGAGAGCAGTAGGCTGCACTGTTTCTATGCACCCATTTCTCATGATCTCTTATCATTCTAACTCTCCATCCATCCATCCATCCATATATCCATCCATCTATGCATCCATCCACCAACTCAATCATCAATTATTTTTCTCCATCTCCACCTCCCTCCTTCTCACCATCAGAGATAAGATTGAGCGTTCCACCCTGACCGGGGAGAGCCGCCAGGTGATCATGAGGGGGGTCCAGTACCCCTACGCTATGACCGTATTCCAGCAGGACATATACTGGACCGACTGGACCACGCGAGCGGTCTACCGTGCCGGGAAGGACGACGGGTCAGGGTTAACGGTCCTGGCCCAGGAACTACAGTACAGGCCCAACGACATCCATGTTTACGCAGGATCCAAGCAGGAGGCTTGCTCAAGCCCCTGTCAGCAGTATAACGGAGGGTGTAGTCACGTCTGCGTGCCAGGTCAGGAGTTTGAATAACAAAACATTTGCTTTTAGTGTCTTGGAGTTCTTACAGGGCTTGAGATCCACATGCTAAACTCACATTTCTCATCTCCCATTGACATTAATTAATGATTCAGGTTCATGTCTGAGAACAACAATACCCACTGGGCACACCACGTTATTTCAACATTTGGTAATACAGTATTTGGTTGAGACGTTGATCAATGAGATTACAACCTATATTTACCCACTCAAAAGGACAGCCAAAAGTTATATACATTTCCAATCACTATGCTTTTAACCATCTACATTTACATTACATTTACGTCATTTAGAAGACGCTCTTATCCAGAGCGACTTACAAATTGGTCCATTCACCTTATCGCCAGTGGGATAACCACTTTACAATATGTATTTATTTATTTTGTTAAATTTTTTTGGGGGGCTGGGGTAAGGGGGGGTAGAAGGATTACTTTATCCTATCCCAGGTATTCCTTAAAGAGGTGGTGAGTGACTCCGCTGTCCTGGCGTCGTGAGGGAGCTTGTTCCAACATTGGGGTGCCAGAGCAGCGAACAGTTTTGACTGGGCTGAGCGGGAACTGTGCTTCCGCAGAAGTAGGCTGCAAGCCAGAGGTGGATGAACGCAATGCCCTCGTTTGGGTGTAGGGACTGATCAGAGCCTGAAGGTACGGAGGTGCCGTTCCCCTCACAGCTCCGTAGGCAAGCACCATGGTCTTGTAGTAGATGCGAGCTTCAACTGGAAGCCAGTGGAGTGTGTGGAGGAGCGGGATGACGTGAGAGAACTTGGGAAGGTTGAACACCAGACGGGCTGCGGCATTCTGGATGAGTTGTAGGGGTTTAATGGCACAGGCAGGAAGCCCAGCCAACAGCGAGTTGCAGTAATCCAGACGGGAGATGACAAGTGCCTGGATTAGGACCTGTGCTGCTTCCTGTGTAAGGCAGGGTCGTACTCCGAATGTTGTAGAGCATGAACCTACAGGATCGGGTCACCGCCTTGATGTTAGAGGAGAACGACAGGGTGTTGTCCAGGGTCACGCCAAGGCTCTTCGCACTCTGGGAGGAGGACACAACGGAGTTGTCAACCGTGATGGCGAGATCATGGAACGGACAGTCCTTCCCCGGGAGGAAGAGCAGCTCCGTCTTGCTAAGGTTCAGCTTGAGGTGGTGATCCGTCATCCACACTGATATGTCTGCCAGACATGCAGAGATGCGATTCGCCACCTGGTTATCAGAAGGGGGAAAGGAGAAGATTAGTTGTGTGTCGTCTGCGTAGCAATGATAGGAGAGGCCATCTAAAAGCACAACCAAATTCCAATGGAAAAACAATATCTGATTTTTGGTTTAATTGTCACCCAAATGTCTATCACTGCGCTTTCAACCATTTAAAAGTACAGCAAAGTTCAAATGGGAATACAATGTCAGATATTTTGTTTAATGTGCTATCACTGTGCTTCAACTAATAGCAGAATCACATGACCTGGATTGCAGTTTAGATTACATTAAAAGTACATGGTGCAAGTGATCAATGCCGTTTGAGATTCTGCACAGTTTATTACAGCAATTGTGAAGATCTTCACAGACCTGCGACGACCTGGACCCACTCCAATTCACCTACCGCCCCAACAGATCCACAGATTACACAATCTCTATTGCAGGCCACACTGCCCTTTCCCACTTGGACAAAAGGAACACCTATGTGAGAATGCTGTTCATTGACTACAACTCAGCGTTCAACACCATAGTGCCCTCGAAGTTCATCACTAAGCTAAGGTCCCTGGGACTGAACACCTCACTCTGCAACTGGATCCTGGAATTCTTGACGGGCCGCCCCCTGGTGGTGAGGGTAGGCAACAACACATCCGCCATGCTGACCCTCAACATAGGAGCCCCTCAGGGGTGCGTGCTTAGTCCCCTTCTGTACTCCCTGTTCACCCACGACTGATTGGCCCTGCACGACTCCAACACCATCATTAAGTTTGCTGACAACACAATGTTGGTAGGCCTGATCACCGACGACGATGAGACAACCCCTAGGGAGGAGGACAGAGACCTGGCAGTGTGGTGCCAGGACTACAACCTCTCCTTTCAACGTCAGTAAGACAGAGGATCTGATCATGGACTACAGGAAACGGAAGGCCGAGCACGCTCCCATTCACATCGACGGGGCTGTAGTGGAGTGGGTCGAAAGCTTCAAGTTCCTCTGTGTCCACATCATTAAGGATCATGGTCCAAACACACCAACAAAGTCGTGAAGAGGTCACGACAACGCCTCTTCCCCCTCAGGAAGAGGGTAATGCGTACGGCCCAGTATATCATCCAGGACCTCTATACCAGGCGGTGTCAGAGGAAGGCACAAAAAATTGTCAAAGACTCCAGGCACCCAAACCACAGACTGTTCTCTATGCTACCGCATTGCAAGCGGTATCAATGCACCAAGTCTGGAACCAACAGGACCCTGAACAGGTTCTACCCCCAAGCCATATGACTTCTAAACAAGATTGATAAATAGCTAATCAAATGGCTACCCGGACTACCTGCTTTTACCCTTTGTACCCTTCTCTTGCTCTGACTCTATGCACACACTGGACTCTACCCACAAACACACACACACCCACACAAACACACACACATACTACATACGCCCACACATACATAAAATGCACACACATGTATACTGACGCCACACACTCACTCACCACCTACGCTGCTGCTAGTAACTTTACCCCTACCTATATGTACAGTACATAGCTACCTCAATTACCTCGTGCCCCTGCACATCGACTCGGTACTGGTAACCCTTTTTATTGCCATGTTATTTTCTACTCCCTATATACTGCATAGCCAGTATTTTTACTTGTTATTTTTATTAGTTCTTCACTGTGTCAATTTTGTATATTTATTTTTTATTATCTTTAACTCTGCATTGTTGGAAAAGGACCCGTAAGTAAGCATTTCACTGTTGTCTATGAAGCATGTGACCTATGCATGCTATCTTGAACATGCGCATGCTTTATATGATGACATATTAAGGCCTCCTGTGGCTCAGTTGGTAGAGCATGGCGCTTGCAATGCCAGTGTTGTGGGTTCGATTCCCACGGGGGGCCAGAATGGAAAATGTATGCACTCACTAACTGTAAGTCGCTCTGGATAAGAGCGTCTGCTAAATGACTAAAATGTAAATGTAATTACATAAGAAGACATTTATAGTTACAGTAACCTCAAAATGTGGCCATTTGAAGGATGTTTGTTAGATAGCCTTAACTTTAGGCTATTTATGGTATTACAACGCAACCAAATATCAACATTTAAAGGATATGTATCTACTGCTTGAATAGTTACATCTGAGCAACTGGCTTAATCCCATTCTTTAACTTTTATTTTTGGTTAAATTGGAGACAAGAATCCAACATATCATTTGTTAACTTGTTGACAAGTTTATAGGCTATTATACTTCAAAAGTGATATTGAATTGTGTTTGGTTGTTAATGCTATTAATTGACTACAGCTCAGCGTTCAACATCACAGTGCCCTCAAAGCTCATCACTAAGCTAAGGATCCTGGGACTAAACCTCTCCCTCTGCAGCTGGATCCTGGACTTCCTGACGGGCCGCCCCCAGGTGGTAAGGGTAGGTAACAACATATCTGCCACGCTGATCCTCAACACGGGGGCCCCTCAGGGGTGTGTGCTCAGTCCCCTCCTGTACTCCCTGTTCACCCATGACTGCATGGCCAGGCACGACTCCAACACCTTCATTAAGTTGCCGACGACACAACAGTGGTAGGCCTGATCACCGACAACGATGAGACAGCCTATAGGGAGGAGGTCAGAGACCTGGCCGTGTGGTGCCAGGATAACAACCTCTCCCTCAACGTGACCAAGACAAAGGAGATGATTGTGGACTACAGGAAAAAAAGAGGACTGAGCACGTCCTCATTCTCATCGACGGGGCTGTAGTGGAACAGGTTGAGAGCTTCAAGTTCCTTGGTGTCCACATCACCAACGAACTATCATGGTCCAAACACACCGAGACAGTCGTGAAGAGGGCACAACAAAGCCTATTCCCCCTCAGGAGACTGAAAACATTTGGCATGGATCCTCAGATCCTCAAAAAGTTATACAGCTGCACCATCGAGAGCATCCTGACTTGTTGCATCACCGCCTGGTATGGCAACTGCTCGGCCTCCGACCGTAAGGCACAACAGCTTCTACCCCCAAGCCACTCCTGAACATCTAATCATGGCTACCCGGACAATTTCCATCTCAACCAAAAATCAAAGTTTAAGAATTGGACTAAATCAAATCAAACTTTAAATGCAGTTTAAATAAAGTTTGATTTGATTTAGTCATATTCTTTAACTAGATTTTTGGTTGAGATGGAGACGTGAATCCAACATATCAATTATTAATTTGAAAACAAACTGGAATTAAAGCCAGACAATGGCACATATGGAACTATCCAAGCAGAAGATAAATCTTCAAATATTGATATTTCAAATAAAATAAAATAAAATGTTATTTGCCACATGCGCCGAATACAACAGATGTATCTCCTTTGTCTTGATCACGTTGAGGGAGAGGTTGTTATCCTGGCACCACACAGTCAGGTCTCTGACCTCCTCCCTATAGGCTGTCACACTGTTGTGTCGTCGGCGTGGGTGAACAGGGAGTACAGGAGGGGACTGAGCACGCCCCCGTGTTGAGGATCAACGTGGCAGATGTGTTGTTACCTACCCTTACCACCTGGGGGCGGCCCGTCAGGAAGTCCCGGATACAGTTGCAGAGGGAGGTGTTTAGTCCCAGGGTCCTTAGCTTAGTGATGAGCTTTGAGGGCAATATGGTGTTGAACGCTGAGCTGTAGTCAATGAATAGCATTCTCACGTAGGTGTTCCTCTTGTCCAGGTGGGAAAGGGCGGTGTGGAGTGCAATAGAGATTGCATTATCTGTGGATCTGTTGGGGCGGTATGCAAATTGGAGTGGTGTAGGGTTTTTGGGATAATGGTGTTTATGTGAGCCATAACCAGCCTTTCAAAGCACTTCATGGCTACAGACGTGAGTGCTACGGGTCGGTAGTCATTTAGGCAGGTTATCTTAGTGTTCTTGGGCACAGGGACTATGGTGGTCTGCTTGAAACATGTTGGTATTACAGACTCAGTCAGGGACATGTTGAAAATGTCAGTGAAGACACTTGCCAGTTGGTCAGCGCATGCTTGGAGTACGCGTCCTGATAATCCGTCTGGCCCTGCAGCCTTGTGAATGTTGACCTGCTCAAAAGTCTTACTCACATAGGCTACGGACAGCGTGATCACATTGTCATCCGGAACAGCTGATGCTCTCATGTATGCTTCAGTGTTGCTTGCCTCAAAGCGAGCATAGAAGTGATTTATCTTGTCTGGTAGGCTTGTCACAGGGCAGCTCGCGGCTGTGCTTCCCTTTGTAGTCTTTAATAGTTTGCAAGCCCTGCCACATCCGACGAGCGTCGGAGCCGGTGTAGTACGATTCAATCTTAGTTCTGTATTAACTCTTTGCCTGTTTGATGGTTCGTCGGAGGGCATAGCGGGATTTCTTATAAGCGTCTGGGTTAGAGTCCCGCTCCTTGAAAGCGGCAGCTCTACCCTTTAGTTCAGTGCGGATGTTGCCTGAAATCCATGGCTTCTGGTTGGGGTATGTACGTACGGTCACTGTGGGGACGACGTCATCGATGCACTTATTGATGAAGCCAGTGACTGATGTGGTGTGCTCCTCAATGCCATCGGAAGAATCCCGGAACATATTCCAGTCTGTGCTAGCAAAACAGTCCTGTAGCTTAGCATCTGCGTCATCTGACCACTTCCCAATTAACCAAGTCACTGGTGCTTCCCGTTTTAGTTTTTGCTTATAAGCAGGAATCAGGAGGATATAATTATGGTCAGATTTGCCAAATGGAGGGCGAGGGAGAGCTTTGTACGCTTCTGTATGTGTTGAGTAAAGGTGGTCTGGAGTTTTTTTTCCTATGGTTGCACATTTAACATGCTGGTAGAAATTAGGTAGAATGGATTTAAGTTTCCCTGCATTAAAGTCCCCAGCCACTAGAAGCGCTGCCTCTGGATGACCGTTTTCCTGTTTGCTTATGGCCTTATACAGCTCATTGATTGCAGTCTTAGTGCCAGCAGCCTGTTTGTGGTGATAAATAGACAGCTACGAAAAATATATAGATGAAAACTCTCTTGGTAAATAGTGTGGTCTACAGCTTATCATGAGATACTCTACCTCAGGCGAGCAAAACATAGAGACTTCCTTAATATTAGATTTTGTGCACCAGCTGTTGTTTACAAATATACACAGACCGCCACCCCTTGTCTTACCGGAGTCAGCCGTTCTACCCTGCCGATGTATGTTATCCATGTAGTCGTTCAGCCACGACATAAGATATAACCATTGTTAATGTCTCATTGGTAGGATATCCGTGATTGTAGGTCGTCCATTTTTTTTCCCAATGATTGTACGTTGGCTAATAGGACTGATGGAAGAGGCAGATTACTCGCTCGCCGTCGGATCCTTACTAGGCACCCCGACCTACGTCCACGATATCTCTGTCTCTTTCTCATGCGAATGACTGGGATTTGGGCCTTGTCAGTATATCCTTCGCGTCCGACTTGTTGAAGAAAAAATCTTTGTCCAATACGAGGTGAGTAATTGCTGTGCTGATATCCAGAATCTATTTTTGGTCATAAGAGACGGTGGCAGAAACATTATGTACAGAATAAATTACAAATAACATGAAAAAACACACATAATAGCACAATTGGTTAGGGGGCTGTAAAACGGCAGCCATCTCCTCCGGCGCCATTCTTGCTGAATATTACATTTACATAAATATTCAGACGCTTTACTCAGTACTTTGTTGAAGCACCTTTGGCAGCGATTATAGCCTCGAGTCTTCTTGGGTATGACGCTACAAGCTTGGCACACCTGTATTTGGGGAGTTTCTCCCATTCTTCTCTGCAGATCTTCTCAAGCTCTGTCAGGTTGGATGGAGATTGTTGCTGCACTGCTATTTTCAGGTCTCTCCAGAGATGTTCGATGGGGTTCAAGTCAGGGCTCTGGCTGGGCCCCTCAAGGACATTCAGAGACTTGTCCCGAAGCCACTCCTGCGTTGTCTTGGCTGTGTGCTTAGGGTCTTTGTCCTGTTGGAAGGTGAACCTTCACCCCAGTCTGAGGTCCTGAGCGCTCTGGAGAAGGTTTTCATCAAGAATCTCTCTGTACTTTGTTCCGTTAATCTTTTCCTCAATCCTGACTAGTCTCCCAGTCCCTGCCGCTGAAAAACATCCCCACAGCATGATGCTGCCACCACCATACTTCACCATAGGGATGGTGCCAGGATTCTTCCAGACGTGACGCTTGGCATTCAGGCCAAAGAGTTCAATCTTGGTTTCATCAGACCAGAGAATCTTATTTCTCATGGTCTGAGAGTCCTTTAGCTGCCTTTTGGCAAACTCCAAGCGGCCTGTCATGTGCCTTTTACTGAGGAGTGGCTTCCGTCTGGCCACTCAACCATAAAGGCCTGATTGGTGGAGTGCTGCAGAGATGGTTGTCCTTCTGGAAAGTTCTCCCATCTCCACAGAGGAACTCTGGAGCTCTGTCAGAGTGACCATCAGGTTCTTGGTCAGCTCCCTGACCAAGGCCCTTCTCCCCCAATTGCTCAGTTTGGCCGGGCAGCCAGCTCTAGGAAGAGTCTTGGTGGTTCCAAACATCTTCCATTTAAGAATGATGGAGGCCACTGTGTTCTTGGGGACCTTCAATGCTGTTCTTGGGGACCTTCAAATGTTTTCGTACCCTTCCCCAGATCTGTGCCTCGACACAATCCTGTCTCGGAGCTCTACGGACAATTCCTTCTACCTCATGGCTTGGTTTTTGCTCTGACATGCACTGTCAACTGTGGGACCTTATATAGACGGGTTTGTGCCTTTCCAAACAATTTAATTTACCACAGGTGGACTCCAATCAATTTGTGGAAACATCTCAAGGATGATCAATGGAAACAGGAGCTCAATTTCGAGTCTCATAGCAAAGGGTCTGTTTTTTATTTCTTTAAATACATTTTCTAACATTTCTAAAAACTTGTTTTCACTTTGTCATTATGGGGTATTGTGTGTAGATATGACATTTACATAAATATTCAGACCCCTAAAAAACGATTTTATAATAACATAACAAAATGTGGAGAAAATCAAGGGGTCTGAATACTTTCCGAATGCACTTTATGCCAAGGCGCATTGAAGCTGTTCTGGCGGATCGTGGTGGCCCAACGCCCTATTAAGAAACTTTATGTTGGTGTTTCCTTTATTTTGTCAGTTACCTGTAAATCTCCTTCAAATTTTGATTTTTGGTTGCGTTGACAACCAAACACAATTCAATATCACTAAATATCATTACATTTTAAATGAGCTTGAAACCCTATGCCTATGTATTGCCTATTTATTGTTGAATCCTGGGTTGAATTGAAACAATAGCTCTTCATGACTTTGCAAATGGTATATAGTCCTAAATAGCATCATTGATGATATTTGAGTGATAAAGTATGGTTACATTTTATATGCTCATTTAAACCTACCCTTCGATAGCAACTCGATAGCAGTAAATCTATTTAGTTCTTAAGTGGAGATTACTCAACAATCATTCTCACGATAGCACATTAGTAATAGTCAGTGACAAATATTATAGCTAAGCAGGGTTAAAACTCTGGATGGGAGACAAAAGGGTAGCTGTACATAGATCAATTCTCCAGTAAGAGGTACTGCCCAGCCTGTTTAAAAAAAGAAATATATAGTGGCAGTGGTGGAAAGAGTACCCAATTATTGCCATACTTGAGTAGAAGTAAAGATACCTAAATAGAAAATGACTCAAGTAAAAGTGAAAGTCACCCAGTAAAATACTACTTGAGTAAAAGTATAAAAGTATTTGATTTTAAATATACTTAAGTATCAAAAGTAAATGTATAAATCATTTCAAATTCCTTATATTAGGCAAACCAGACGGCACGATTTTCTAGTTTTTTTTAAATTTACAGATAGTCAGGGGCACACTCCAACACTCAGACTTAATTTACAAATGAAGCATTTGTGTTTTGTGAGTCCGCCAAATCAGAGGCAGTAGGGATGAGCAGGGATGTTCTCTTGATAAGTGTGTGAATTGAACCATTTTCCTGTCCTGTTAAGCATTCAAAATGTAACGAGTACTTTGGGTGTCAGGGAAAATGTATGGAGTAAAAAGTACATTATTTTCTTTAGGAATGTAATGGAGTAAAAAAAATGTAGTGGTCCTCTGTAGCTCAATTGGTAGAGCATGGCGCTTGTAACGCCAGGGTAGTGGGTTCGATCCCCGGGACCACCCATACGTAAAAATGTAAGCACACGTGACTGTAAGTCGCTTGGATAAAAGCGTCTGCTAAATGGCATATTAAAAGTAAAAGTTGTCAAAAATATAAATAGTAAAGTGAAGTACAGATACCCAAAAAAACTACTTAAGTAGTACTTTAAAGTATTTTTACTTAAGTATTTACACCACTGGATAGTGGATATAACATTGAAGATCTGATGTTGTTTTAGAGCTACAAATTCAACAAATTCAAGGTTTGTCTATGTTGAAATTTGGTTGCCATGATGACATAATCCTGTGGTTTAAATGTTACCCTCAAAACAAGTGTACATTGATTACCTCTTTCAAATCCAATGTATTTTCCATGTAGATTCCACGTCAAAATAAGTTGACAAATTAAATTGAAACAAAGTTTAATCAACCAGTTTGTTCCCAGTGGGTAGTCACACACTTACTCACAATAATATTGAGCAACTAAACCAACATCTACCAATGTCCATCATGCCAATGTCTATCACCCCTGACCCTGATGATGTATCCCTCTGCCTATAGGTCCCTCTGGTCCTGAGTGTCAGTCTATCACCCCTAACTGTGATAACGTATCTCTCCTCCTATAGGTCCGTCTGGTCCAGAGTGTCAGTGTCCTGCAACGGGTAACTGGTATCTGGCCAACAATGGCATGGACTGTATCCATGACAACGGTAACCGTTGCCAACCCGAGCAGTTCACCTGTCTGAACGGTGGCTGCATCTCAGTGCGTTCGAAGTGTGATGGCTACAGTGACTGCCAGGACAACTCAGACGAGCTAGAGAGAGTGTGCGGTGAGTATATTTACCTCAGTCTGTTTTTTGCAACGGCCGCCATTTTAGTCAAGACCCAGCAACAGCAAAGCCAAATGCTCTTAAGTTTTGAATCTTTCAAACTCAGCAGTCAAGTCAAATGTTTTATAGCTCAAGTGCTCCCTGTACTGTCATTTCTCTGCACCTAGCAACCTTGTCAAAAAGACTCCATCATTATTGGTATTTCCCCCATAGATCCCCCATAGATTTCCACACTTGCTCAATCACTCAGTCAATCAATCAATCAACCAATCAATCAAATGTATTTATAAAGCTCTGTTTAGATCAATTTTCAGAAATTGCTTTACAGTAACCTGGTATAGACCCCAAAGACCAAGCAAAAACACAATGGCAAGGAAGAAACTTCGAGAGCAACCAGATGTGCTCACACCCTCTCTTACTTCCCCTCTCAGCCTTCCACGAGTGCTCGGCCCAAGACTTCACCTGTGACAACGGCCGCTGTGTGCCCCTGTCCTACGTGTGCGACTACACGAACGACTGCGGCGACAACAGTGACGAGCTGGGCTGCCCGTTCCCCACCTGTGCCCCCGCTACCGAGTTCACTTGCGCCAACGGACGCTGCATCTCCGCCGCCTTCGTCTGCGACGGCTACAATGACTGCCGTGACAACGGCACCTCAGACGAGATCAACTGTCGTGAGTGATCACTGCTGTGAATAGAGTTGATTTAAGTGGAAACAAAGATATTAGCAAGAGAGTGCTAAAAAAGAGACTGCACTAGTCCACAGATACTGCTAAGCATCTGCGCATGTGCATAGGAGTTCACTCTGTCCTGCAACATAATGGCTGTGTGACAACAAGTAAAACTTCACCTCTTTATTCGAACTCTCTTTGCTTATGCCAGAAGTTACCCCACTACTTATTGTAACGTCATATCGTTGAATCGACCTTTAACCCTCTGAAACCTTTTCTACTTTACTCTGTCCCTGCAGCGCCCAGAACGTGTCCCTCTGGACAAACCAAGTGTGACAGCACCAACATCTGTATCTACGCTAGCCAACTTTGCGACGGATATAACAACTGTGGGGACAACAGTGACGAGAACCCTTTGTTCTGTGGTAAGTCTAGCTATGATGTGTGTTTTGTTTTATACACTGAGTGTGCATGCTCTTTCCATGACATATACTGACCAGGTGAATCCAGGTGAAAGCTATGATCCCTTATTGATGTTACTTGTTAAATCCACTTCAATATGTGTAGATGAAGGAGAGGAGATAATATTATTATATTAATATATTATTAAATAAGGACTTTTAAGCCTTGAGACAATTGAGACATGGATTGTGTATGTGTGCCATTCAGAGGGTAAATGGGCAAGACAAAATATTTAAGTGCCTTTGAACAGGGTATGGTAGTAGGTGCAAGGTGCACTGGTTTGAGTGTGTGAAGAGCTGTAACGCTGCTGGGTTTTCCACGCTCAACAGTTTCCCGTGTGTATCAAGAATGGTCCGCCACCCAAAGGACATCCAGCCAACTTGACACAACTGTGGGAAGCATTGGAGTCAACATGGGCCGGCATCCCTTTGGAACGCTTTCGACACCTTGTAGAGTCCATGCCCAGAATTTAGGCTGTTCTGAATTTAGGCTGTTCTGAGGGCAAAAGGGGGTGCAACTCAATATTAAGAAGGTGTTCCTAATGTTTTGTACACTCAGTGTATATCATGTCTGTACCTGTTGTGGTTTTGGACAAGATATTAATATTTTTATCCCTGACTTGTTTGCATATGTACAGTACAGTGAGGGAAAAAAGTATTTGATCCCCTGCTGATTTTGTACGTTTGCCCACTGACAAAGAAATGATCAGTCTATAATTTTAATGGTAAATTTATTTGAACAGTGAGAGACAGAATAACAACAAAATAATCCAGAAAAATGTATGTCAAAAATGTTATAAATGTATTTGCATTTTAATGAGGGAAATAAGTATTTGACCCCCTCTCAATCAGAAAGATTTCTGGCTCCCAGGTGTCTTTTATGCAGGTACCGAGCTGAGATTAGGAGCACACTCTTAAAGGGAGTGCTCCTAATCTCAGTTTGTTACCTGTATAAAAGACACCTGTCCACAGAAGCAATCAATCAATCAGATTCCAAACTCTCCACCATGGCCAAGACCAAAGAGCTCTCCAAGGATGTCAGGGACAAGATTGTAGACCTACACAAGGCTGGAATGGGCTACAAGACCATCGCCAAGCAGCTTGGTGAGAAGGTGGCAACAGTTGGTGCGATTATTCGCAAATGGAAGAAACACAAAAGACCTGTCAATCTCCCTCGGCCTGGGGCTCCATGCAAGATCTCACGTCGTGGAGTTGCAATGATCATGAGAACGGTGAGGAATCAGCCCAGAACTACACGGGAGGATCTTGTCAATGATCTCAAGGCAGCCATAGGGACCATAGTCACCAAGAAAACAATTGGTAACACATTACGCCGTGAAGGACTGAAATCCTGCAGCGCCCGCAAGGTCCCCCTGCTCATGAAAGCACATATACAGGGCCGTCTGAAGTTTGCCAATGAACATCTGAATGATTCAGAGGAGAACTGGGTGAAAGTGTTGAGATCAGATGAGACCAAAATCGAGCTCTTTGGCATCAACTCAACTCGCTGTGTTTGGAGGAGGAGGAATGCTGCCTATGACCCCAAGAACACCATCCCCACCTTCAAACATGGAGGTGGAAACATTATGCTTTGGGGGTGTTTTTCTGCTAAGGGGACAGGACAACTTCACCGCATCAAAGGGGCGATGGACGGGGCCATGTACCGTCAAATCTTGGGTGAGAACCTCTTTCCCTCAGCCAGGACATTGAAAATGGGTCGTGGATGGGTATTCCAGCATGACAATGACCCAAAACACACGGCCAAGGCAACAAAGGTGTGGCTCAAGAAGAAGCACATGAAGGTCCTGGTGTGGCCTAGCCAGTCTCCAGACCTTAATCCCATAGAAAATCTGTGGAGGGAGCTGAATGTTTGAGTTGCCAAGCGTTAGCCTGGAAACCTTAATGACTTGGAGAAGATCTGCAAAGAGGAGTGGAACAAAATCCCTCCTGAGATTTGTGCAAACCTGCTGGCCAACTACAAGAAACGTCTGACATCTGTGATTATCAACAAGGGTTTTGCCACCAAGTACTAAGTCATGTTTTGCAGAGGGGTCAAATACTTATTTCCCTCATTAAATTGCAAATCAATTTATAACATTTTTGACATGCGTTCTTCTGGATTTTTTTGTTGTTATTCTGTCTCTCACTGTTCAAATAAACCTACCATTCAAATTATAGACTGATCATTTCTTTGTCAGTGGGCAAACGTACAAAATCAGCAGGGGATCAAATACTTTTTTTCCTCACTGTATGTTTTTTCAGTTTTACGTCACTCTCCACAGTCTGTTCACTATATACTGTGCCGTGTGTGTGTTTGGGCATATGTGCGTGTGTGTGCATGCGCGTTTGTGTGTGTGTGTGTGTGTGTTACAGCGGGCCGGACGTGCTCCCCGGACCAGTTCCGTTGTGACGAGGGGAAGTGCATCCCCAGCTACTGGGTGTGTGACTGGATCAGAGACTGTGGCGACGGGACCGACGAGCCCCCCTCCTGCCGTGAGTACTACCGAACCTGGGCCATGTTCAGGCACCAAATGCAAGAAAGATCATACCCACGGGCCACGTTCAGAAGGCAAACTTTGTGGAATGTTGCAAATAGTAATGTAATTCATAAAACTGTAGGGATTCCTTATTCTACAAGACAGAGAGGCATATTAGTTTTACGTAACATATTTCTATCTGAACATTCCACAATGTAGTGAAAACTATACCTGTTGCCAGATCATGGGCAGTGAAAATAACATACAGTACTCTGTATTTAAATTGTCCCCCTCTTTCTCTTTCCTCCAGAGGACCAAATAAACACCTGTCACCCTGACCAGTTCACATGCACCAACGGCAACTGTATCCCCATGTCACTGACGTGTGACGGCAACAACGACTGTTGGGACAATAGTGACGAGGCACTGGAACTCCAATGTGGTGAGACATTACAGTATACAGTGCCTTCGGAAGGTATTCAGACCCCTTTACTTTTTCCACATTTTGTTTGATTACAGCCTTGGTTTTTTCCCCCTCATCAATCTACATACAACACCCCATAATGACAAAGCAAAAACAGGTTTTTTGAATGTTTTACATTTACATAAGTATTCAGACCCTTTACTCAGTACTGTTGAAGCACCTTTGGCAGCGATTACAGCCTCGAGTCTTCTTGGGAAGGACGCTACAAGCTTGGCACACCTGTATTTGGGGAGTTTCTCCCATTCTTCTCTGCAGATCCTCTCAAGCTCTGTCAGGTTGGATGGGAAGCGTCGCTGCACAGCTATTTTCAGGTCTCTCCAGAGATGTTCGATCAGGTTTAAGTCCGGGCTCTGGCTGGGCCACTCAAGGACATTCAGAGACTTGTCCAGAAGCCACTCCTGCGTTGTCTTGGCTGTGTGCTTAGGGACATTGTCCTGTTGGAAGGTGAACCTTTGCCCCAGTCTGAGGTCCTGAGATTTGCAGCAGGTTTTCATCAAGGATCTCTCTGTACTTTGCTCCGTTCATCTTTGCCTTGATCCTGACTAGTCTCCCAGTCCCTGCCGCTGAAAAACATCCCCAGGGATGGTGCCAGGTTTCCTCCAGACGTGACACTTGGCATTCAGGCCAATGAGTTCAATCTTGGTTTCATCAGACCAGAGAATCTTGTTTCTCTTTAGGTGCCTTTTGGCAAACTCCAAGCGGGCTGTCATGTGCCTTTTACTGAGGAGTAACTTCCGTCTGGCCACTCTAACATAAAGGCCTGATTGATGGAGTGCTGCAGAGATGATTGTCCTTCTGGAAGGTTCTCCCATCTCCACAGAGAAACTCTAGAGCTCTGTCAGAGTGACCATCGGGTTCTTGGTCACCTCCCTGACTCCCCCGATTGCGCAGTTTGGCCAGGCGGCCAGCTCTAGAAAGAGTCTTGGGGGTTCCAAACTTCTTCCATTTACAAATGGTCTGAATACTTATGTAAATAAGTTATTTCTGTTTAGATTTTTTTATAAATTAGCAAAAAATCTTAAAAACCTGTTTTCGCTTTGTCATTATGGGGTATTGTGTGTATATTACTGGGGATTATTATTTATTTAATCCATTTTAGAATAAGGCTGTAACGTAACAAACTGTGGAAAAGGTCTGAATACTTTCCAAAGGCTCTGTAACTCAGAAACTACACAACACAAACAACACATATGCGATATGCGTGACGCTATTAGTCCATGAACTTATAATGGGGGTGCAACACCAGAATTATGTCACGGAGGCAGGAAACAAAAGCAATCCTTTTGTAACAATTGTGTATGCTTCAGAGATGCTTCACAGTGCGTAAACACACTTGAAATATTCTTAAAGCGTAAAAATACGTTTCAGCAAAGAGAGCCATGTGTTTTGCTTCACTGACTTGCAGTTTCTGTGGGCAATGGTGCAGATGTCTCATTTGGGGCTTGTTTCAACTCTTGCAAAATATTGTTTGTGCATCTTTACTTACCTCTCCCATTTCAGGAGAGCGGACATGCGCTTCTCATCAGTTCACCTGCCCCCCTCCATGGCGCCCTGGTCACCCGCACTGTATCCCCCTGAGCTATGTGTGTGATGGGGAGAAGGACTGTGCCGACGCGGCTGACGAGCTTCAAAACTGCCCCAACCGCACCTGCCACATGAACGAGTTCGCCTGCGCCAATGGCCTGTGTATCCTCGTCCCCTTCCAGTGAGTGTGTGTGAATGGGTCAGTCATATACTGTAAAAATAAGGTGTGTGTGTGTGTGTTTTTTGTTTTACTATCCTTGTGGGGACCAGAAGTCCTCACAAGGATAGTAAAACAAGGGAAATTCAGACAAGTGAGGACATTTCGCCAGTCCCCACAAGGAAAAAGACTATGTTAGGCTTAGGGGTTAGTGTTACAATTAGGGTTAGGGTAAGAATTGGGGTTAAAGTTAGGTTAGGCTTAGGGAAAATACGATTTTCAATGGGAATCAATTGTTTGGTCCCCACAAAGGTAGTAAAACAAACATGCATCTGTGTAAAAAAGGCGGCCCTCTCAATCTGACTGGCCTTCAGACCTATATATCACTTATTCATCCCAACCAATCAGGGCGCTTGGATGCACTCTAGGGCTCCGCCTCCTATCACTTCAGGTTAGTGCGCGGCATCTACCATGCTGAGAAGAAGCACGTTTTGTGTTGCAGAGGACCTTTGGACATGCTGTTTCCTAGCTGAAGTGTCCATTGACAAGTGAGTGTTGGGGATGTTATTGTGCTAATAGGGGGTGCAATAGTAGTAAGTTATGGTTACCTTATTGTGCAGTGTACTGTAACTGTGTAGATACATTTGCAAGTAAGAAGTTGCAGTGTTGTTTGCTTTGTATCGGGTTAATGCTAGTTCTAGTTTATTTGTACAGTGAGGGAAAAAAATATTTGATCCCCTGCTGATTTTGTACGTTTGCCCACTGACAAAGAAATTATCAGTTTATAATTTTAATGGTAGGTTTATTTGAACAGTGAGAGACAGAATAACAACAACAAAAATCCAGAAAAACGCATGTCAAAAATGTTATAAATTGATTTGCATTTTAATGAGGGAAATAAGTATTTGACCCCCTCTCAATCAGAAAGATTTCTGGCTCCCAGGTGTCTTTTATACAGGTAACGAGCTGAGATTATGAGCACACTCTTAAAGGGAGTGCTCCTAATCTCTGCTTGTTACCTGTATAAAAGACACCTGTCCATAGAAGCAATCAATCAATCAGATTCCAAACTCTCCACCATGGCCAAGACCAAAGAGCTCTCCAAGGATGTCAGGGACAAGATTGTAGACCTACACAAGGCTGGAATGGGCTACAAGACCATCGCCAAGCAGCTTGGTGAGAAGGTGACAACAGTTGGTGCGATTATTCGCAAATGGAAGAAACACAAAATAACTGTCAATCTCCCTCGGTCTGGGGCTCCATGAAAGATCTCACCTCGTGGAGTTGCAATGAACATGAGAACGGTGAGGAATCAGCCCAGAACTACACGGGAGGATCTTGTCAATGATCTCAAGGCAGCTGGGACCATAGTCACCAAGAAAACAATTGGTAACACACTACGCCATGAAGGACTGAAATCCTGCAGTGCCCGCAAGGTCCCCCTGCTCAAGAAAGCACATATACAGGCCCGTCTGAAGTTTGCCAATGAACATCTGAATGATTCAGAGGAGAACTGGGTGAAAGTGTTATGGTCAGATGAGACCAAAATCGAGCTCTTTGGCATCAACTCAACTCGCCGTGTTTGGAGGAGGAGGAATGCTGCCTATGACCCCAAGAACACCCATCCCCACCGTCAAACATGGAGGTGGAAACATTATGCTTTGGGGGTGTTTTTCTTCTAAGAGGACAGGACAACTTCACCGCATCAAAGGGACGATGGACGGGGCCATGTACCGTCAAATCTTGGGTGAGAACCTCCTTCCCCCAGCCAGGCCATTGAAAATGGGTCGTGGATGGGTATTCCAGCATGACAATGACCCAAAACACACGGCCAAGGCAACAAAGGAGTGGCTCAAGAAGAAGCACATTAAGGTCCTTGAGTGGCCTAGCCAGTCTCCAGACCTTAATCCCATAGAAAATCTGTGGAGGGAGCTGAATCTGTGAAGACTCCTGAACAGCTAATCATGGCTACCCGGACTATTTGCACTGCCCCCCCACCCCATCCTTTTTACGCTGCTGCTACTCTGTTAAGTATTTATGCATAGTCACTTTAACTCTACCCACATGTACATATTACCTCAACTACCTCAACTAGCCGGTGCCCCCGCACATTGACTCTGCAACGGTACCCCCCTGTATATATAGCCTCCCTACTGTCACTTTATTTTACTGTATATATAGCCTCCCTACTGTCACTTTATTTTACTTCTGCTCTTTTTTTCTCAACACTTTTTTTGTTGTTGTTTTATTCTTACTTTTTTTGTTTAAAATAAATGCACTGTTGGTTAAGGGCTGTAAGTAAGCATTTCACTGTAATGTCTGCACCTGTTGTATTCGGCGCATGTGACCAATAAAATTTGATTTGATTTGATTTGAGGTTCGAGTTGCCAAACGTCAGGCTCGAAACCTGAATGACTTGGAGAAGATCTGCAAAGAGGAGTGGGACAAAATCTTTGATTGTCAACAAGGGTTTTGCCACCAAGTACTAAGTCATGTTTTGCAGAGGGGTCAAATACTTATTTCCCTCATTAAAATGAAAATCAATTTATAACATTTTTAACATGCGTTTTTCTGGATTTTTTCGTTGTTATTCTGTCTCTCACTGTTCAAATAAACCTACCATTAAAATTATAGACTGATCATGTCTTTGTCAGTGGGCAAACGTACAAAATCAGCAGGGGATAAAATACTTTTTTCCCTCACTGTAGTATGTAGCCTATGCATACTACTTCGTCTAGTATTGTTATTCATTGCTACAAGTGTGTTTATTGAGTGCGACTAGCCAATTCATTAGTATGTATTAGAATTGCTTTGTATTACTTGCATGCCCCTGCTGCAATATGTTTATATTATATGAATGCTACCGCTGAAATATGTTTATATCTGTGTTACTTGAGTAGTAGCTGATGCCATTCTACAAGTTTTCAGAAATCATCTTTCTGTGCGCCAGCACATGCGCAGTAGCCCTAAGTTAAGATCTCAGCCAGGCCAGAGAGATAGCCATAAAGCTAGCTAGGCCTTATATTTCTCTCTCTCTCTGGCCATGTACAGTGCCTTGCAAAAGTATTCAGACCCCTTGAATTTCTTCACATTTTATTGTTACAAAGTGAGATTAAAATGCATTTGTCATTTTTTGTCAACAATCTACACAAAATACTGTAATGTTAATAGAAATTAAATAACTAAAATATAGTCGTTGCATAACTATTCAGTTCCCTGAGTCAATACATGTTAGAAACACCTCAGTGTATAATCCACAGCATAATTATTAACTTGGCCATACTTAAAGAGAGAGTTTTCGAAAAGCAACCTGGTCTTTGCAGTTGAATCTGTGCTTAGAATTCAATGCTTGACTGAGGGACCATACATATGTTGTATGTATGGGGGACAGAGGAAGGGTTAGTCATAAAAAATTAATGTCAACCCCTATTATTTCACACAGAGTGAGTCCATGTAACTTATGTGATTTGTTAAGCCAAATTTTACTCTTGAACTAATTTAGGCTTGCCTACCGAAGGGACGCAAACGGCATTGGCCGTATGATCGATGAGACATTTCATATGGCAAATGGATGGCCCCTTACTAAACGTCCGCGGATGTGCTAAAAATAGGCCAAAGGCCTCGGGTCGAGTGCCAAGGCCCGTTCTTCCGGGAAGTCATGAAAGAAAGTTTCCAGGACACTCGTTTTTATTTATTATTATTTTTGCTGTACCGGACAATTCCACAGGGTGGCGAACGGCAGTATATGGCAAATGGACATTTCATCACCAAATGGACATTGCCGTTTCTCGTAAACGGAACAGATTTCAAAGACGAAACTCGGTGAGCAGAGGGGCGGCCAGATGTACTTTTAGCCTGGAAACAAGATGGCATCGAAGCCACACCGCTCTTTGAGTTAATGCACATTTTCTGGGATTAAAGGCTGAAAACTGTAATACAGCGCTAATTTGACCGCTGCACGTCAAAGTACATAAACCTACGGTGTAAGGAAAAATAGAACCAGCAATTTATCTATCGTAGTTTACGAGAAATCGGACAACATCATCTTCGTGATGCTAAACTTTTTTGTAGACAAACGTTATAGATCCAGTTGAGGCGTTTTAAGGCGAATCCGTTAAGGCAAGTTTCGGAGCTCTACGGGATTTCTGTGATTTTCTGTGATTTTCTGTATGAAGTTTGTCCATCTTCAATAAGTTAGGTGCATTTTCATATTGCAAATGGACAGACTCGCACAGCCCTGTGTTCTTCAAGTATTATTTTGAGACCCAAAGAACCACCCCTTAAGCCCAGGACACAGAGACAGCACCGATAGAGACATGGTCTAGCCTGACAAGTGCTCACACTGCCCATCAGACCTCCGAGAAAAACTCACACACACAGCCAAGATGGAGTGACACAGTGTGTGGCTTACAGACGCAAGGAGCCTGCAATAGATACCTGCGTTTGAACCATCAAAGAACCGTCAGACCTAGAGCTCTGAAACTTTATAAACCTGTTCTATAGCTTAAGTCGGTACTGCACAGTGAGTTATGTGGCTCTAGGAGGTTCTCCGGCCGAGAAACAGCCTCGTCCATTTGCAATATATTCAATTCATTTTTAACATCATGAAAATGATGACATTTAGAAAAGTCCCAGAATCACAAGGTTTAGGTTTTTTATGGTTTTAACAGAAGGCGCTATGAATTTTGGGCCGGCTCTGACATATGTGATAGTTGGACAAAGTGTGTCCATTTCCAATATGTTTAAACAGGGATTTACCATCACCAAATGGACAGGCTGAAATCAACACCAACGAGCAAGGGAGAGGAACCATTATCGTCTCTAGGCCGTTCCGAGTTCAACGAGGTGCCCCACTTGACCGTAGCTCGCTCGGTCCGACCGCAGCCACTGTGCAAATAAGAAGGCCTGGAATGAAGCCTGACTAGTAGTGATTTCAACATGATTTTGACATATTGCGGCCTCTGTGTCACACAGAGACACACCGTTTTCGACTGGGTCATTGGGGGGAGGTTGGTGTGGACAAGCAACAGAGTTATTCTAGCTGCGTGCGGCGGTTCGTTCAGTTTGATCCATCCGAGTTGTTCCCTTAGGATAACATTGGTTTACAGGTTATGCTCTAACTCTGATTCTGTTTATGCAATTTGCCACGTGTTCAGGGTCACCTTCATATCCTAAACGGAAGTATGAACTTTACCATCAACAAATGAACAGGCTGAATTCAACAAACAGACAGGCTGAAATCAACACTGAAAGGCAAATGAATGGCATCACTGTAGTCTCTAGGCCGTTCCAAGTTCAACAAGGTGCCCCACTTGACCGTAGCTCGCTTGGTCTGACCGCTGCGACTGTGCAAATAAGGAGGCCCGGAATGAAGCCTGACTAGTAGTGATTTCAACATGCTTTTGACATTTTACGGCCTCTGGGTCACACAGAGACACGCCGTTTTCAACTGGGGTCATCAGGGGGGAGGTTGGGGTGGACAAGCAACAGAGTTATTCTAGCTGCATGCGGCGGTTCATTCAGTTTGACCAATCCGAGTTGTTCCCTTAGGATAACATTGGATTGAAGATTACGCTCTAACTCTGTTTCTGTATATGCAATTTGCCAAGTTCCTTTTGCCATGTGTTCAGGGTCACCGGTATCTCTACAGATATCAATATGAATACAGTACATGGTCCCCTTAATATCCTAAATGGGAAGTATGAACTTGCAATATATCATATGGCAAATGCTATTGTAACATATTGCAATCAAGTCAGCCATCTCATTGCTTAAAATCATCATAAACAGTCAAAGGACAGCACATATGAATTGTATTTGTACAGTAGAGTGTCCCAGTAGTGGACTTTATTAGTTTAAACCCTTTAACTGCATGTCCAATTCGTCATGGTAAATGCCCATTGTAACATATTGCTAATGGACAGTGTCCATTTGCCATATGATATGTTGCCAGTGCCAATATGTTATACTGGACATATTGGCAGTGGCAATATATCATATGGCAAATGGAGCCTGTCCATTTCCAATATGTTTAAGCAGTGATTTACCATCACCAAATGGACAGGCTGAAATCAACACAAACGAGCGAGGGAGAGGAACCACTATCACTGCTAGGCCATCCCGAGTTCAACGAGCCTGAAAATTGGGCATTTCAGCAATGTAACAGTATGTCCAATTCGTGATGGTAAATTCCCATTGTAATCCATTACACATAATACATCGACAGTCTTAACATGTTATGATGGACACTGTCCATGTTCAATATGTTTAAGCATTGATTTACCATCACCAAATGGACAGGCTGAACTCAACACCAACAAGTGAGGGAGAGGAACCACTATGTCTGTTTGACTCATACTGTATATTGTTAATGGACTTTTTGTCCATTAATAAATTACTCTGCTAATTGGACAGTCCAATGCTGGCACCACACGGCCCTTCAGCTCAGTGCGGATGTTGCCTGTAATCCATGGCTTCTGGTTGGGGAATGCACATACTGTCACTGTTGGGACGACGTCATCGATGCACTCACTGATGATGCCAGTGACTGATGTGGTGTACTCCTCAATGCCATCGTAAGAATCCTGGAACATATTCCAGTCTGTGCTATCAAAACAGTCCTGTAGCTTAGCACCTGTGTCATCTGACCCCTTCCTTATTAACCGGGTCACTGGTGCTTCCTGCTTTAGTTTTTGTTTATAAGCAGGAACCAGGAGGATAGAATTATGGTCAGATTTGACAAATGGAGGGCGAGGGAGAGCTTTGTACGCTTCTCTGTGTGTTGAGTAAAGGTGGTCTGGAGTTTTTTCCCCTCTGGTTGCACGTTTAACATGCTGGTAGAAATGAGGTAGAACGGATGTAAGTTTCCCTGCATTAAAGTCCCCGGCCGCTAGGAGCGCTGCCTCTGGATGACCGTTTTCCTGTTTGCTTATGGCCTTATACAGCTCATATAGTGCAGTCTTAGTGCCAGCATCGGTTTGTGGTGGTAAATAGACAGCTACGAAAAATATAGATGGAAACTCTCTTGGTAAATAGTGTGGTCTACAGCTTATCATGAGATACTCTACCTCAGGCGAGCAAAACCTTGAGACTTCCTTAATATTAGATTTTGTGCACCAGCTGTTGTTTACATATATACACAGACCACCATCCCTTGTCTTACCAGAGTCAGCCGTTCTATCCTGCCGATGTAGCGTACATCCCACCAGCTGAATGTTATCCATGTCGTCGTTCAGCCACGACTCTGTGAAACATAAAATATTACAGTTGGTAGGATATCCTATTTTTTTTCCAATTATTGTACGTTGGCTAATAGGACTGATGTAAGAGGCAGATTACTCGCTTGCCGTTGGCTAATAGGACTGATGGAAGAGGCAGATTACTTGCTTGCCTTCGGATCCATACAAGGCACCCCTACCTACGTCCACGATATCTCTGTCTCTTTCTCAATGTAATGACGCGTATTTGGGCCTTGTCGGGTGTCTGTAGAATATTGTTTGCGTCCGACTCGTTGAAGAAAAAGTCTTAGTCCAATACGAGGTGAGTAATCGCTCTCCTGATATCCAGAAGCTCTTTTTGGTCATAAGAGACAGTGGCAGAAACATTATGTACAGAATAAATTACAAATAACGCGAAAAAACACACATAATAGCACAGTTGGTTAGGGGGTTGTAAAACGGCAGCCATCTCTTCCGGCGCCATCTTTTTTGTTTGTTTGTGTGTGTATGCTACTTCGTCTAGTATCGTTATTCATTGCTACAAGTGTGTTTACTGAGTGCGACTAGCCTACTCATTGGTATGTATTAGCAATGTTTTGTATTACTTGCATGCCCCCGCTGCAATATGTTTATATTATATGCATGCTACCGCTGCAGTATGTTTATATCTGCAATATGTCTCTTGTGTTACTTGTATATTAGCTGGTGTCATTCTACAGATTCTAGAAGTTTCCAGAATGTTGTAGCTCTTTCTGTGCGCCAGCACATGTGCAGTAGACCTAAGTTAAGATCTCAGCCAGGCCACAGAGATAGCCATAAAGCTCCATGACCTTAGGTCTTCTATTTCTGTCTCTCTGGCCATGTTTATTCTTCGAGGATGTCTAGGTGCTATACTATTGTATTCATTCATAGGTGTATATTATTCCACAGTTTGCTCATCTGCTTCTTGTTATATTGCATGTGTATATTTATCTTAGTATCTTCTAATGGATACTGATGATTGTATTGTTTCCCCTTTTAGAACCATACAACAATATAAATAACTTTTAATGGAATCAGCTGTGTGGAGTGTTCAGCATGGGCCTCAACATCATGTTCTGACTGGACAGCACTAGGGTTCGCAAAAATGCCCATTTGGCGTCTATTACCAGAATGCTAACAAAATTAGCACAAGTAATAGCGAATTTCCATGGAGGATGCTAGCTAAATATGCTAATAAACAAATTGCAAAGATCGCCAATCCAGGTCATGAAGTTATACATACAGTATATAGGTAGGAGCTACTGAATGTCATTTTTGGTGAGTTTGTACATTTACAAGGAATGTGAACAAGAGAATGTGCAAATGAACAAAGTTTTGATGCATGCTTGTCTGAAGGAAGCCCTCTGGAGCAGCATGTGTACATGCCTGGATTCTGGAGTCGCTAGGACAACGTGTCTGCCCGCTTTGCTCGGAGAAGAGGAAGGGGAGCAGACGGGCTGAGAAACGGAGAGGAGAAAAAACGCAAGGAAATCAAAAGATAGCAGTGGCAGCTGTACAGATAACTCATCCAAAGGGCTTTGACTTCTCAAACATGGCAGAAAGCTAACGCAATATGATGCTCCGTCACCTTATTAATTCAGCCACTTACTTAGATAACTAGCAAGTTCAACTTAGGGGTCGCGTAAACGCAGTTTTCTTCATTTTTCTAAAATATCAAACGAGAAATCTTGCTGCGTTTTGTAAACGCAAATTTTAAATTCTTATTGTAATTTCTGCTCGGCATCAGACAAATTTTGTGCTTCAGTTGCACTTCTTCACTTGGATGAGAATTCATGAACAGGGGCATTCTATCAGCAAACAGCGCTCTGACTGATGTGGAGCTACTTTTCTCCAGTACTTTTCTCTTGGTTTAGCCAGCCTACTTTTCTCTGGTAAAATGTAAACAAAACATTAGGAAATGTAGCTGGATACATTCTTTCTATGATAAACATTTGAAATATTTGGCCAATATATGACTGCCAGCCAAATAGCGTTGCACTTCTATTGTCATCTGATGGAAATTAAGCTATTTTCTGCCGAATGTGATGCACTAATGTATTTTCTGTAAAGGAAAACTATAGTTGCAAAAAAACACTTGACTTTCAATATAAAATGTGACCCCTGTCAATACACAGCTGGAATCACCTGCTCCCGCTTTCTCCTGTTGTGCTAGTTACAAACAAACACGTGACTGGCTCAAATGTTCTGGGGAACTGTGGTAAGCTTAATAATGTAAAATCATGTGACGGGGGAACTGAAGAACCCAATATTCTTTATCTCCTAATGTATTGCACAAGTTGACTGCAGGTATTTATCTAAAAAGTAGCTACAAATATGACAATTTATTGAAAAACTTCAAAGAAATAGTTTTGACGGTGTTAAAAAACCATCCCGTGGCTATTTCCAAATACGGTATACCGCCCAAGCCTAGACAGCACTATAGTGGGATGACCTTAGTGAATCAGTTTAAGTTTAAGCCTGTGCCATTAAACCCCTACAACTCATCCAGAATGCCGCAGCCCATCTGGTGTTCAACCTTCCCAAGTTCTCTCACGTCACCCCCCTCCTCCGCACACTCCACTGGCTTCCAGTTGAAGCTCGCATCCGCTACAAGACCATGGTGCTTGCCTATGGAGCAGTGAGGGGAACGGCACCTCTGTACCTTCGGGCTCTGATCAGTCCCTACACCCAAACGAGGGCATTGCGTTCATCCACCTCTGGCCTGCTGGCTCCCCTTCCTCTGCGGAAGCATAGTTCCCGCTCAGCCCAGTCAAAACTGTTCGCTGCTCTGGCACCCCAATGGTGGAACAAGCTCCCCTCACGACGCCAGGACAGCGGAGTCACTCACCACCTTCCGGAGACATTTGAAACCCCACCTCTTTAAGGAATACCTGGGATAGGATAAAGTAATCCTTCTACCCCCCCCCCCCAAAAAAAAACATTGTAAAGTGGTTATCCCACTGGCTATAGGGTGAACGCACCAATTTGTGAGTCGCTCTGGATAAGAGCGTCTGCTAAATGACGTAAATGTGCCCTTGAGCAAGGCACTTAACCCTAATTGCTCCTGTAAGTCGCTCTGGATAAGAGCGTCTGCTAAATGACTAAAATGTAATGTAAATGTAAGTGTACTAGCGGGTGAGGGTTTTCATAGCCAACCACTCAGACAAGCCCTAGCTAGCCGTTTTTTCATTATCCTAGATCTCACCAGATTTAGCGACCAAATTTTTTTTTATGGTACTTCAAGCTGGATTTAGCTATACAGTGCATTCGGAAAATATTCAGACCCCTTGAATTTTTCCACAAAACATATAAAAACTACTGAAATATCACATTTACAAAAGTATTCAGACCCTTTACTCAGTACTTTATTACATTTTAGTCATTTAGCAGACACTCTTATCCAGAGAGACTTACAGGTAGTGAGTGCATACATTATAATTTTTTTCATACTGGCCCCCCGTGGGAAACGAACCCACAACCCTGGCGTTGCAAACGCCATGCTCTACCAACTGAGCTACATCCCTGCCGGCCATTCCCTCCCATACCCTGGACGACGCTAGGCCAATTGTGCGCCGCCCCATGGTTCTCCCAGTCGCGGCCGGCTACGACAGAGCCTGGATTCAAACCAGGATCTCTAGTGGCACAGCTAGCACTGCGATGCAGTGCCTTAGACCACTGCGCCACTCGAGAGACCTATTGAAGCACCTTTGGCAGCGATTACAGCCTTGAGTCTTCTTGGGTATAACGCTACAAGCTTGGCACACCTGTATTCTCCTATTCTTCTCTGCAGATCTTCTCAAGCTCTGTCAGGTTGGATGGGGTTTGCTCAGTTTGGTGGTTCCAAACTGTGTTCTTGTGGACCTTCAATGCTGCAGATATTTTTTGGTACCCTTCCCCAGATCTGTGCCTCAACAAAATCCTGTCTCGGAGCTCTACGGACAATTCCTTTGACCTCATGGCTTGGTTTTTGCTCTGACATGCACTGTCAACTGTGGGACCTTATATAGACAGGTGTGTGCTTTCCAAATCATGTCCAATCAATTGAATGTACCACAGGTGGACTCCAATCAAGTTGTAGAAACATCTCAAGGATGATCAATGGAAACAGGATACACCTGAGCTCAATTTCGAGTCTCATAGCACAGGGTCTGAATACTTATGTAAATAATTGTTGTTTTTAGTGTGCCTGTTTTCTCTCTCTCTAAACATATACAAACATACACAAAAAATGTATGCACGCATGACTGTAAGTCGCTTTGGATAAAAGCGTCTGCTAAATGGCATATTATTATTATTATATACTGTACATTGGGTAACATTTGTTTTGAAGAGTAGGGGTACTTACACAGATGTCATAACCCATCTATAACCCATTGTTTACCTCCCTTCCTGTTAGCTGTGACCGAGTCAACGACTGCGGGGATGGCAGCGACGAGCTGGGCTGTTCCTACGACACCTGCACCAGCTACCAGTTCACCTGCCAAAACGGCGCCTGCATCCCAGCCTCCTTTGCCTGTGACGGCGAGGCCGACTGTCTGGACGGTTCTGACGAGGCAGAGGGCTTGTGCAGCACCCCCCAGCCTACCTGTGCCCCGGGAGAGTACCTGTGCAAGTCGGGCGAGTGTATTGACATCCACAAGGTCTGCAACTCGCAGAAGGACTGCTCGGATAACAGTGATGAGAAGGGATGTGGTAAGATCTCTCTTACAGCAAAGGATGTAACACAATGGGGAAGGGGTGGATTTCTTTTCTTTGAGTGAATGGAGGTTGTATCAGTTGTACTATAGGTATGCGAATGTAACCTAACTAAATCTATGATATTTCCAGACGTACACTGTATTTGGAGTAGGAAATTAGTATTTGGAGTAGAAAATATGTATAAGGAGTAGGAAATTAGTATTTGCAGTAAAAACATTAGAATTTAGAGTAGGAAAAAGGAACTTTGATTTGGATTCCTAGACTAATCTTACAGCACATCTTAATCTTACAGAACTCATCCTGCCTCCCTCTATCTCCTTCCCTCTCTCCTCTGTGTAGGAATTAACGAATGCCAAGATCCGTCGGTCCACAAGTGTGCCCAGCTCTGCACAGACACCCTGACAGGTTACTACTGCTCGTGTAATGCCGGCTACCACCTCATGCCTGATGGTAAGGCGTGCGCAGACCTGGACGAGTGCCGCGACACGCCCGCCGCCTGTAGCCAGATCTGCGAGAACTCCGCCGGCTCCTTCCACTGCAAATGCGCCCCGGGCTACGTGCGCGAGCCAGATGGGCGCACGTGCCGCCAGAACAGCGGCATCGCCCCTTATCTGCTGTACAGTAATCGTTATTACATTCGTAATTTGACGACTGATGGTTCGCAGCTGAGCGTGATTCTGCAAGGGCTGTCGAATGTGGTGCCACTGGATTTCGACCATTACGAAAAGAGGCTGTACTGGTTGGATGCGGGAATGGGGCGGATCGAGAGGATGCGATTTGACGGCAGTGAAAGGGAGACGATAGTGGATAACAACGTGGTAGGGGCCGAGGGGCTGGCGGTGGATTGGGTTGGCAGGTAAGTGAAGGGGGGGGGCATCAGAGCTTGATTGTAATTTTTCAATCATTGGCCTCATGGCGATGCAGTTTCCTTAATCTCCGGCAGCTCAGTTAGGAAGGACAGGTGAGCAAAACTGTGAGTGTGAATAATTTCACGATGCACTGTATGTGTTGTGTTTAAAAGTTTAATAAATCTGTCTCATAATTCAGATTTTGATTAGAGCCTACAGTTGGCTGATAATGACACATTTGTATCTCCTTACAATTATATGTAGGTCTGTATATATAATATGTGTATCTATGCATATGCCCATAGTCATTCTTATATGTTTATGTGTGTGTATCCCAAAGGAAGCTCTACTGGGTAGACAGTTACTATGGCTCTCTTCACGTGGCAGAGCTGGATGGTCGTTTCCAGAAGAAGTTGCTGAGTGGCTGCATGGGGCCTAACTCCACCTACTGCTTTGTCCGGCCCCGTGCCGTGGCCGTCAACCCCAAATATGGGTACTAACCAGTGGAGGCTTCTGAGGAGAGGACGGCTCATAATAATGGCTGGAACGGAGCGAATGGAATGGCATCAAACACATGGAAACCATGTATTTGATGTATTTGATACCATTCCACTGATTCCGCTCCAGCTATTACCACAAGCCCGTTCTCCCCAATTAAGGTGCCACCAACAACCTGTGGTACTAACATACAAACACACGAGGTCCCACACATCCCCACCTGCATGATAGAGGAAGAGAGGGGGCAATCTTAATTAATGGCAGATATTGAGGCGTTTTTCAATAATCCTTTTTATTTGTATATATTATTATAAATTACATCTAACATCTAATTATTTTACTTTACTCTCCATTTTTATTCTCTCTGCCTGCAGCTGGCTGTATTGGACAGACTGGGGGGACACCGCCTACATTGGCAGGGTTGGTATGGATGGCACCAACGCCACTGCCCTCATCACCACCAAGCTGGAGTGGCCCAGTGCCCTGACCATTGACTACACCACCAACAAGATCTTCTTCGCCGACTCCCACCTCAATTTCCTGGAGTGAGACATCAACACAACACTGTCTTCAGAGATTCAATTAATAATTCACTCTAATGCTTTTCTATGTAGTACTATCGTGCTTTATCATGAAAGTGTGATAGTGCAGGAAAATAAGGCCTTATGACCCCATCACATCTATGCCTTGAGTATCAGGGTTGAAGGAGAACATGTTCAGTTGAAGAAAAACACACTGATGATACGTAGGTAAGAAAACCCCTAGTAGAGCATGTCAAGGCAATGGAGGAAAACACTCTTTAGTTAGGAAGAAAGCAAGGAGCCCGGCCCCATCCTTCTCAAACTTGCCTGTTTGGAGACCAGAGATTATGATCAATGAGGTCAGACAGGATCAACCCACATAACTTTACATTGATATACACTTTGTTTGTTTATTTGGATCCCCATTAGCTGTTACAGTCGTAACAGTTACTCTTCTTGGTGTGCACAAAAAACACATTTAAAAAAACAATAGACAAGAACAAAACAAAGACAACAGAACATTACATTGATTTATACACTAATGTATATGCCCTCTCTCTAACTCTCTAAAGTTTTGCTGATATGGACGGGGAGAACCGCCACCGGGCCATAGCAGGCTCCCTGCCTCACCCCTTTGCCATCACCCTGTTTGAAGACTGGGTCTACTGGACTGACTGGAACACCCACACCGTTGAGAAGGCCCACAAGTACACTGGCGCCAGCCGCGTCGTCATGGGCAACAACACACACCGGCCAAATGACATCCATGTATACCATCCCTACAGGCAGCCTCACAGTATGTATAGTACTGTGCCCTTTGACCTTTAGGAATTCCCATACATTGCTTGCTTAATTTTCATTTGTCTACACTTTACTGTTATACTTGTCTTTCCTGCATTTGCACTCTTATTTGTCTTTTCTTACTGGCACTGATTTTGTAGATAGCAGCTTATTTAAACAAATATTTGTACTTGCAATGACTTTATGTGGTTGTTTTCCTCTACCTTAGTTGAATGCACTTACTGGATAACAGCTTTGCTAAATGTATTACATGTCAATTGAGACAATATTATTAGCATCATAGATGCGTCCATTCTTATGGCTGCTGATTGGTGTTTCCTAGGTGATAACCCTTGTGCCACACACCACCTAACCTGTAGCCACCTGTGTCTGATTGGTCCTGGTGGGACCAGCGCTACGTGTGAGTGTCCAGACCACTTCATTGGCCTTTCCGTGGGCTTCAAGATCCAGTGTGTGGCCGACTGTTCCAGCACCCAGTTCCGCTGCGGAGACAACGAGAAGTCAGTCTGAATTTCTGTCACTTATCAGGAATATGTGTTTGTTTTCCATGTAATATAATTTGAATCAGGGGTTTATTTTTTATTTTGTTAATTTTTTTTGTAATTTAGCAGACGCTCTTATCCAGAGCGACTTACAGTTAGTGAGTGCATACATTTTCATACTGGCCCCCCGTGGGAAACGAACCCACAACCCTGGCGTTGCAAGCGCCATGCTCTACCAACTGAGCTACAGATACTGACACAACCGTACAATTTACGGCTTTTCACACTACTGAGCTGAGCTAAACTAAGCTGTACTAAGCTTGCCTGAAAAGGACAATGTGAAATATTTGAGCAAGCACAGTTTGGTTCGGTAAGTGTGAAAAGGGTATTTGGAGCCATGTGACTATTTGCTTGATAACTTGTGTGGTTGCACAGTTGTCTAAATTCAATACGTTTAATTAGTTAACTCTTTACTCTCCCACCTCCCTCTCTCCTTCTAATCCCCTAGGTGTGTCTCTATCTGGTGGAAGTGTGATGGTCAGTCCGACTGTGGTGACGGGTCCGATGAGCCCCTCACCTGCCCGCCCCGCTACTGTCCAATTGGTCAGTTCCAGTGCCAGGATGGGAACTGCACTTATCCTGGCTTCCTGTGTGACGGACACGCTGACTGCCATGACAGTTCAGATGAGGACGCTGCCCTCTGCAGTACGAAAACCCTATTTTACCTCATTTTTACCGTAGTACTTCCATCCATCAGACAATGCAGCACTTATTTTCTACTAGCGTCAGAAACCCACAGTGTGATGTGATTGTTCAACTGCTCTAGAGTCCAATTCATACACTCAAAATGCATGCTCTCGTTGGTCTATCTTCCTGTTGTAGTGTCTTTAATTGCGATTACGAACAAACATGGGGGGAAAAGGACAACCCTGTCTGATCCCTCAAGATAAACTAAAACTTTCAGAGACGTGGCCTTAGAATCAAAACACCCAATCCTCCCATCCCCTAGGTGACCACAGGTGTGCAGAGAATCAGTTCCAGTGTAAGAACAAGCAGTGCATCCCTGTGTCATGGCACTGTGACGGCATCAGCGACTGTTCTGATGGGAGTGACGAGGACACGGATGGCTGTGCCCAGAAGACGTGCCGACCGGGCCAGTTCACGTGCGCAAGCGGAGTGTGTATCCCGCCCAACTATGTGTGTGACGCTCAGGACGACTGCGGAGATGGATCGGATGAGCTCTACGAGATCTGCAGTGAGTTTGCTGTATTTGTATAAGTCTGGATTTTAGTTTGGTGCTAGTGTTTTATATGTTGGCTGCAATGTATGTTATATTCTGGTTATTTGACTACAAGAGCACATATTTGAATTATATTTTATATTTGAATTATGAATTAATGTTTTATGTACAGAAACAGTGACAGTTATAGCATCAGGAGAGAATTGGGCTCCGTCATCTGACTAGTGCTTAATACATTTAAAAAACACCATCTTGCAGAAACACTCACTGCATCCATCTTTTTTCTCCATCTATCCCTTCATCCCTTTGTCTCCTCCCTCTGTAGTGGGGCCAGAACATAAATGCGACGAGCTCACTGAGTTCTCCTGTAAGACCAACTACCAGTGTATCCCCACCTGGGCCGTGTGTGATGGCTCCAACGACTGCATCGACAACACCGACGAGCAGAACTGTGGTGTGTGTGTGTGTGTGTGTGTGAGAGTGCGTGCATGCTTGTGATATGATAAGGGCAGAGTTACATTGTCTGAATATGGATACAGAAAATGTATAGTAGGCTACCAATCATATTTCCGTAAGCTCCAGGTCCTGCTTTTTCCTTCACATTCCACTTTTAAATGCTGGTCTTGTTCTGTTTTTATGCTTAGACACACAATAAAGGCCTTGAGTAGACTAAATTCTAGTCATTGATGGTTGACCAAGTAGTCCAAATCCCAAAACGCTGCTAGGCAGTCTACACTAAATAGTATCATTACATTTCACTAAATAACTTCAAAATATTAACCTGAACCTGACCCATTCACAGAGGCGTTGACCTGTGACCCCCTGGGAGACTTCCGTTGTGACAACCACCGCTGTGTGCCCATCCGCTGGAAATGTGACGGCAGCAACGACTGTGGTGACAGCTCTGATGAGAGGGACTGCGGTGAGTAGAGGTCAACTACATAACCATCTAATAAGGATCAACTCCGTAGCCCTCTAATGGGGTTCAACTCTGTAACCATTCAACAGAGTTCAACTCTGTATCCCTCAAATAGAATTCAACTCCATAACCATCTAATACAGTTCATCTCCATAACCATCTAATATGGTTAATCTCCATAACCATCTAACAGGGTTCAACTCTGGATCGATTATGAATTGATAAAATGTTATGGTTCAAAGAAATGATGCAAAAAAGGTGGCAAACAAATCAGGCTGCTCAGCTGATTGGTTTACATACTGGCAATTGAGAAATGTTGTGACTTAAACTTAACAACAAAAAAATAAATGATATTAACAAAACAAGATAAATGACATAAAAACAATGGGAAAGACTTTGGAGCACCTTAAATTATATTATGGGCAGAAAACCCAATTTATCTCCATTGTTCATTGAAGTTGATGGATCATTTATAACAAAACCTTTTGATAAAGCCATTCATTAGCAGACTGTGTTGGCACCCCTATTTGCCATGTCTTTAACCAAAGCCTAAAGGAGTGTGTGTCCACAGGCGTGGAAGGAAGCTAAAGTAATTCCACTACCTAAAAAATAGTAAAGCACCCTTTGCTGGCTCTAAAAGCCGCCCAATCAGTGTGCTGCATGTTCTTAGTAAACTAATGGAGAGAATTGTGTATGAACAAATATAATGCTATTTTTTAAAGAACAAGTTAACTACTGACTTTCAGCATGCATATAGGGAAGGGCACTCAACTTGTTCTGCACTGACTCAAATAAATGTATAATAAGATGATAGTTGGAGTTGTATTGTTAGATTTGCAGCCTTTGATGTTACTAATCATAATTTGTTATTAAAAAAACTCACTTGTTATGGTTTTACATCACTTGCCATCACATGGTTGGAGAGTTACTTATAGAACTCAGAGAGTATGTACAGTGCGGTATCCCTCAGGGCAGTTGCCTTGGGACATTACTCTTCTCTATTTTTACAAATGATTTGCCACTTATAGAGCATAAAACTAACTTTTTGGTCCACCAGCTAATATAAAAAAGATTTTAAAAATCTACCAGCCACTCAGATTTTTACCAGCCCAAATATACAGTGGGGGAAAAAATTATTTAGTCAGCCACCAATTGTGCAAGTTCTCCCACTTAAAATGATGAGAGAGGCCTGTAATTTTCATCATAGGTACACGTCAACTATGACAGACAAATTGAGAAAAAAAAATCCAGAAGATCACATTGTAGGATTTTTAATGAATTTATTTGCAAATTATGGTGGAAAATAAGTATTTGGTCACCTACAAACAAGCAAGATTTCTGGCTCTCACAGACCTGTAACTTCTTCTTTAAGAGGCTCCTCTGTCCTCCACTCGTTACCTGTATTAATGGCACCTGTTTGAACTTGTTATCAGTATAAAAGACACCTGTCCACAATCTCAAACAGTCACACTCCAAACTCCACTATGGCCAAGACCAAAGAGCTGTCAAAGGACACCAGAAACAAAATTGTAGACCTGCACCAGGCTGGGAAGACTGAATCTGCAATAGGTAAGCAGCTTGGTTTGAAGAAATTAAACTGTGGGAGCAATTATTAGGAAATGGAAGACATACAAGACCACTGATAATCTCCCTCGATCTGGGGCTCCACGCAAGATCTCACCCCGTGGGGTCAAAATGATCACAAGAACGGTGAGCAAAAATCCCAGAACCACACGGGGGGACCTAGTGAATGACCTGCAGAGAGCTGGGACCAAAGTAACAAAGCCTACCATCAGTAACACACTACGCCGCCAGGGACTCAAATCCTGCAGTGCAAGACGTGTCACCCTGCTTAAGCCAGTACATGTCCATGCCCGTCTGAAGTTTGCTAGAGTGCATTTGGATGATCCAGAAGAGGATTGGGAGAATGTCATATGGTCAGATGAAACTAAAATAGAACTTTTTGGTAAAAACTCAACTCGTCGTGTTTGGAGGACAAAGAATGCTGAGTTGCATCCAAAGAACACCATACCTACTGTGAAGCATAGGGGTGGAAACATCATGCTTTGGGGCTGTTTTTCTGCAAAGGGACCAGGACGACTGATCCATGTAAAGGAAAGAATGAATGGGGCCATGTATCGTGAGATTTTGAGTGAAAACCTCCTTCCATCAAATCAAATCAAATCAAATCAAATTTTATTGGTCACATGCGCCGAATACAACAGGTGCAGACATTACAGTGAAATGCTTACTTACAGCCCTTAACCAACAGTGCATTTATTTTAAACAAAAAAGTAAGAATAAAACAACAACAAAAAAGTGTTGAGAAAAAAAGAGCAGAAGTAAAAATAAAGTGACAGTAGGGAGGCTATATATACAATAGAATAAAGTGACAGTAGGGAGGCTATATATACAGGGGGGTACCGTTGCATAGTCAATGTGCGGGGGCACCGGCTAGTTGAGGTAGTTGAGGTAATATGTACATGTGGGTAGAGTTAAAGTGACTATGCATAAATACTTAACAGAGTAGCAGCAGCGTAAAAAGTATGGGGTGGGGGGGCAGTGCAAATAGTCCGGGTAGCCATGATTAGCTGTTCAGGAGTCTTATGGCTTGGGGGTAGACTCCTGAACAGCTAATCATCAGCAAGGGCATTGAAGATGAAACGTGGCTGGGTCTTTCAGCATGACAATGATCCCAAACACACCGCCCGGGCAACGAAGGAGTGGCTTCGTAAGAAGCATTTCAAGGTCCTGGAGTGGCCTAGCCAGTCTCCAGATCTCAACCCCATAGAAAATCTTTGGAGGGAGTTGAAAGTCCGTGTTGCCCAGCGACAGCCCCAAAACATCACTGCTCTAGAGGAGATCTGCATGGAGTAATGGGCCAAAATACCAGCAACAGTGTGTGAAAACCTTGTGAAGACTTACAGAAAACGTTTGACCTGTGTCATTGCCAACAAAGGGTATATAACAAAGTATTGAGAAACTTTTGTTATTGACCAAATACTTATTTTCCACCATAATTTGCAAATAAATTCATTAAAAATCCTACAATGTGATTTTCTGGATTTTTTTTTCTCATTTTGTCTGTCATAGTTGACGTGTACCTATGATGAAAATTACAGGCCTCTCTCATCTTTTTAAGTGGGAGAACTTGCACAATTGGTGGCTGACTAAATACTTTTTTTCCCCACTGTATATCCCTGCAAAAATTTTACCAACAAAACACAAAAAAACGGATGAGCATGGTTTGTAATGTTTCTAAAACAATTAATGTATTACTAGTAAGAAGTAATGTGGTATATTGTTTAATAAAACAAACCAAAATATCACAGACATGACAAAGAAATTCACCTGCCCCGCGGGAGGTTTCCGTGGTAGCGCGACTCGAGTCATGTTTGTGCCTATGAGATTAAGTCTGACTAGTAGAAGCGTCGTCTTCTCTTCCCTAGCAGTTCAAACTCCAACATAGAAAAATAACCTAGCATGTACACAAAACAATGTAAATAGCCAAGAAAACACAAGGACAAAATCTCACCTCAGTAGACTTTAGTTTCAAGTAAATTAGACCAACTTTTATGCCTGGGCGCAGCGCTTCAAAAAAAGAACATGCTCACAGCCCCCAACCAGGCAGTGTTGCAGCGCTAAGGTGGAATAGACTATATATGATTCGTAGTTATTTTACTTTGTGCGATTAATTTACCAGCTACAGTGAGAGAAAAAAGTATTTGATCCCCTGCTGATTTTGTACGTTTGCCCACTGACAAAGAAATGATCGGTCTATAATTTTATTGGTAGGTTTATTTGAACAGTGAGAGACAGAATAACAACAAAAAAATCCAGAAAACCGCATTTCAAAAATTTTATAAATTGATTTGCATTTAATGAGGGAAAAATAAACCTATCATTAAAATTATAGACTGATCATTTCTTTGTCAGTGGGCACATGTACAAAATCAGCAGGGGATCAAATACTTTTTTCCCTCACTATATGAAACAAAACGGCAGAAATACTTTGAAAACAGCTACTGAAGCATTTATTTTACTATAAATGTGATCATACTCGACTATTTGTATTCACAAATGCGAGTGAAATGCTCACACTGTGGAGCCCTGACCACCCAACGTGGCTGGTGAAATACACATTTTACCCGTTTTACAAAAATTCCCTGTTTTAGGTCAGTTAGGATCACCACTTTATTTTAAGAATGTGAAATGTCAGAATAATAGTAGAGAGAATGATTTATTTAAGCTTTTATTACTTTCATCACATTCCCAGTGGGTAGGAAGTTTACATACACTCAATTAGTATTTGGTAGCATTGCCTTTAAATTGTTGAACTTGGGTCAAACGTTTCGGGTAGCCTTCCACAAGCTTCCCACAATACGTTGAGTGTATTTTGGCCCATTCCTCCTGACAGAACTGGTGTAACTGAGTCAGGTTTGTAGGCCTCCTTGCTCGCACTCGCCTTTTCAGTTCTGCCCACACATTTTCTATAGAATTGAGGTCTGGGCTTTGTGATGGCCACTCCAATACCTTGACTTTGTTGTCCTTAAGCCATTTTGCTTTGGAAGTATGCTTGGGGTCATTGTCCATTTGGAAGACCCATTTGCGACCAAGCTTTAACTTCCTGACTGATGTCTTGAGATGTTGCTCCAATATATCCACATAATTGTCCTTCCTCATGATGCCATCTATTTTGTGAAGTGCACCAGTCCCTCCTGCAGCAAAGCACCCCCAAAGCATGATGCTGCCACTCCCGTGCTTCACGGTTGGGTTGGTGTTCTTCAGCTTGCAAGACACCCCCTTTTTCCTCCAAACATAACGATGGTCATTATGGCCAAACAGTTCTATTTTTGTTTCATCAGACCAGAGTACATTTCTCCAAAAAGTACAATCTTTGTCCCCATGTGCAGTTGCAAACCGTAGTCTGGCATTTTTATGGCGGTTTTGGAGCAGTGGCTTCTTCCTTGCTGAGCGGCCTTTCAGGTTATGTCGATATAGGACTCATTTTACTGTGGATATAGATGCTTTTGTACCTGTTTCCTCCAGCATCTTCACAAGGTCCTTTGCTGTTGTTCTGGGATTGATTTGCACTTTTCGCACGAAAGTACATTAATCTCTAGGAGACAGAACGCGTCTCCTTCCTGAGCGGTATGACGGCTGCGTGGTCCCATGGTGTTTATACTTGCGCACTATTGTTTGTACAGATAAATGTGGTACCTTCAGGCGTTTGGAAATTGCTCCCAAGGATGAACCAGACTTGTGGAGGTCTACAATGTTTTTTCTGAGGTCTTGGCTGATTTCTTTTGATTTTCCCATGATGTCAAGCAAAGAGGCACTGAGTTTGAAGGTAGGCCTTGAAATACATCCACTGGTACACCTCCAATTGACTCAAATTATGTCAATTAGCCTATCAGAAGCTTCTAAAGCCATGACATCATTTTCTGGAATTTTCCAAACTGTTTAAAGGCACAGTCAACTTAGTGTATGTAAACTTCTGACCAACTGGAATTGTGATACAGTGAATTATAAGTGAAATAATCTGTCTGTAAACAATTGTTGGAAAAATTACTTGTGTCATGCACAAGTAATTTTGTCCTAACCGACTTGCCAAACTTGCCAAACTATAGTTTGTTAAGAAGAAATTTGTGGAGTGGTTGAAAAACAAGGTTTAATGACTCCAACCTAGGTGTATGTAGACTTCTGACTTCAACTGTATATAACAGACTGATCCTAGCATAGATACTGGAGGCTGAGACAGGGGGGGGGGTCGGGAGACACTGTGGCCCCGTCCGATGATACCCCCAGACAGGGCCAACCAGGCAGGATTAACCCCACCCACTTTGCCAAAGCACAGCCCCCACACCACCAGAGGGATATCAACAGACCACCAACCTACTACCCTGAGACAAGGCTGAGTATAGCCCACGAAGATCTCCTCCACTGTACGAGCCCAAGGGAGCGACAAACCGGACAGGAAGATCACGTCAGTGACTCAACACACTCAAGTGATGCACCCCTCTTAGGGACGGCATGGAAAGCACCAGTAAGCCAATGACTCAGCCCCCGTAAAAGGGTCAGAGGCAGAGAATCCCAATGGAGAGACAGGAACCAGCCAGGCAGAGACAGCAAGGGCGGTTTGTCGCTACAGTGCCTTTCCATTCACCTTCGCACCCCTTGGCCAGACTACACTCAATCATAGGACCTACTGAAGAGATGAGTCTTCGGTAAAGACTTAAAGGTCGAGACCGAGTCTGCGTAGGCAGACCATTCCATAAAAATGTTGCTCTATAGGAGAAAGCCCTGCCTCCTGCTGTTTGCTTAGAAATTCTAGGGACAATAAGGAGGCCTGCGTCTTGTGACCGTAGTGTATGTGTAGGTATGTACGGCAGGACCAAACCGGAGAGATAGGTAGGAGAAAGCCCATGTAACACTTTGTAGGTTAGCAGTAAAACCTTGAAATCAGCCCTAGCCTTAACAGGAAGCCAGTGTAGAGAGGCTAGCACTGGAGTAATATGATCAACATTTTTGGTTCTAGTCAAGATTCTAGCAGCCGTGTTCAGCACTAACCAAAGTTTATTTAGTGCTTTATCTGGGTAGCCGGAGAGTAGAGCATTGCAGTAGTCTAATCCGTGACAGCTGAAGTGAAAGGCATCCTCTCTTGGGGAATGCTGCTTTTTAGTTAGCTTTGCGACAGTATCAAATATACATTTTGGATTGTTCTTATTCTCCTCAATTAGGTTGGAAAAAATAGGATGATCGAGCAGCAGTGAGGGCTCTTCGATATTGCTCTGTACTTTCTTTCCAAGCTAGTAGGAAGACTTCCAGTTTGGTGGAGTGCCATTTCCGTTCCAATTTTCTGGAGGCTTGCTTCGGGGCTCGGGTATTTTCTGTATACCAGGGAGCTAGTTTCTTGTGACAAAAATGTTTTTTGTTTTTAGGGGTGCGACTGCATCTAGGGTATTACACAAGGTTAAATGTTGATCCTCAGTTAGGTCGCTAACTGATTTTTGTACTCCGACGTCCTTGAGTAGGTGGAGGGAGTCTGGAAGGGCCTCTAGGAATCTTTGGGTTGTCCGAGAATTTATAGCACGGCTTTTGATGGTCCTTGGTTGTGTTCTGAGCAGATTATATGTTGTGATTGCAAACGTTATATAAGATGGTGGTCCGATAGTCCAGGGTTATGAGGAAAAACATTTAGACCACAATATTTATTCCACGGGACAAAACTAGATACAGGGTATGACTGTGGCAATGAGTAGTTCCGGAGACATGTTGGACAAAATAATATTATCTGCCATGACTACAAGTCCTCTGTAGCTCAGCTGGTAGAGCACGGCGCTTGTAACGCTAAGGTAGTGGGTTCGATCCCCGGGACCACCCATACACAAAAAAAATGTATGCACGCATGACTGTAAGTCGCTTTGGATAAAAGCGTCTGCTAAATGGCTTATTATTATTATTACAAGGTCCGATAGGAATTCAGGGAACTCAATGAGGAATTCTGTATACGGCCCAGGAGGCCTGTAAACAGTAGCTATATAAAGGGATTGAGTAGGCTGCATAGATTTCATGACTAGAAGCTCAAAAGATGAACATTGACTTTTGCTATCGTAAATGTTAGCAACACCTCTGCCTTTGCGGGATGCGCGGGGGCATATGGTCACTAGTGTAAGCAGAAGGAGAGGCCTCATTTAACACAGTAAATTCATCAGGTTTAAGCCATATTTCAGTCAGGCCAATCACATCAAGATTATGATCAGTGATTTAGTTCATTGACCATAACTGCCTTGGAAGTGAGGGATCTAATATTAAGTAGCCCTATTTTTAGATGTGAGATCACAATCTCTTTCAATAATGATAGGAATGGAGGAGGTCTTTATTCCAGTGAGATTGCTAAGGCAAACACCGCCATGTTTAGTTTTGCTCAACCTAGATCTAGGCACAGACACGGTCTCAATGGGGATAGCTGAGCTGACTACACTGTCTGTGCTAGTTGCAGACTCCACTAAGCTGGCAGGCTGGCTAAAAGCCTGCTGCCTGGCCTGCACCCTATCTCATCGTGGAGCTAGAGGAGTTAGAGCCCTCTCTATGTTGGTAGATAAGATGAGAGCACCCCTCCAGCTAGGATGGAGTCCTTCCATCCTCAGCATGCCAGGCTTGGTCCTGTTTGTGGGTCCCACAAACAAAGTCCCAGAATGAGGGCCAATTATCTACAAATTCTATTTTTTGGGAGGTGCAGAAAACAGTTTTCAAACAGCGATTGAGTTGTGAGACTCTGCTGTAGAGCTCATCACTCACCCTAACTGGGAGGGGGCCAGAGAAAATTACTCAATGCCGACACATTTTTCTAGCTAATTTACACGCTGAAGCTATGTTGCTCTTGGTGACCTCTGACTGTTTCATCCTAACATCGTTGGTGCCGACGTGGATAACAATATCCCTATACTCTCTACACTCGCCAGTTTTTGCCTTAGCCAGCACCATCTTCAGATTAGCCTTTACTGCCCCCTGGTAAACAGTGTATGATCGCTGGATCACCTCCGTAACCATATAATCCTTCAATGTAGAGTGTAAAGAGACAAACAGTGAAGAGTTCCTGTGTCTGCGTGTGTGTGTGTTCATTCATAGTGCCAAGGCCGTGCTCGGAGAGCGAGTATCGCTGTGACAACCAGCAGTGCATACCTGGAAACTGGGTTTGTGACCATGACAACGACTGTGGGGACAACTCGGATGAGCGCGACTGTGGTGAGATGGACGACTATCTCTCCTCTCCTCTCTCTACTCCCACTTTCTCGCTCTCTTTTCTCTCAGTCTCTCTCTCTCTCTCACACACACACACACACACACACACACACACACATATTCACCTGGTCACTCTACCTTCCTCTCACACAGAGTTGCAGACGTGTCGTCCTGGGTATTTCCAGTGTCTGTCGGGTCACTGTATCCCCGCCGCTCTTAAATGCGACGGACGACCAGACTGCCTGGACATCTCTGACGAGAGCTCCTGTCGTAAGTCTCTACAAGAGGAACTGTTTCAGTTAGTGAGCCATTTCGCTACCCCAATGCTAGCCGTTTCGCTATTTTGTTTAACCAATGCTAGCCATTTCAATACACCTTTACCAGCCATTTTGCTGTACCAATGCTAGCCATTTTGCCACACCTGTACTAGCCATTTCACTGCTCCAACACTAGCCATTTCACTACACCAATGCTAGCCATTTCGCTATAAAAAAAAGTTGTGCAAATACATCTCTCACTCCCTACTTTTTCCCCAAACCATAGCGACCCGTTACCCAGGGGGCCGCTGGTGTCCCAACCACCAGTTCCAGTGTGCGAACAAGCTATGTGTGTATGAGAACTGGGTGTGTGACGGCAACAACGACTGTGGAGACCGTTCCGATGAGGAGCTCATATTATGTTGTAAGACACACACACACACACACACACACACACATGCAAGTGCTCACACACACACACACACACACACACACACACACACTCTCTCTCTAACATGATGGCATTCATTTGGTTATGTTGTCTTCTGGTCTCCTTTTCATGGCAGACTACTTAAAGGGCAATTCCACCACTTTTCAACCGCATATTCATTATCTCCATCATAATACCAGTGTCTACATAATATGTACATATAATGTGAAAACGGCACGTTTCTACTTTCTTTGGTTAAAAATATAAGAAGAAAGGACCTTAAGTCCTACTCTGACATCATCGAGTAGGATTAAAAGTTTAAAAACAGTAATTTTCAAAACCTGCAATGAGGTTTTTAGCCAGGGGAAGGGCATTTTCTTGCTCCCCTTGTCATTGTGAATCTCATAGTGTTTTAAAATCACTGTTTTTAAAATGTTTATAACATCATCAAATTGCACTTTTATTTTTTTAATACAAATTTTTGAAATGTGCCACTTTCACATATGAGAGATAATGAATATAAGGTTGAAAGTGGTGGAATTGACCTTTAACATAAAAACATATAGGATTTTCACAGAATGTTAATTTAGTTTACCTTTATGTTCTTACCTGAGGGGTATACTACGAATCAAGTTGATGTACTCAGGCTTTTCGGAATTTAGGTAACTTCAGTTAGCTTCACATTCCAGCACAGGCTTAATCCATGTTATTTTTTTTACATTTTAGTCATTTAGCAGACGCTCTTATCCAGAGCGACTTACAGTTAGTGAATACATATTATTTTTTTATACTGGCCCCCCGTGGGAATCGAACCCACAACCCTGGCGTTGCAAACGCCATGCTCGATCAACTGAGCTACATCCCTGCCGGCCATTCCCTCCCCTACCCTGGACGACGCTGGGCCAATTGTGCGCCGCCCATGAGTCTCCCGGTCGCGGCCGGCGGCGACAGAGCCTGGATTCGAACCAGGATCTCTAGTGGCACAGTTAGCACTGCGATGCAGTGCCTTAGACCACTGCGCCACTCAGGAATGTTATGAAGGTAGATATTGATCATGCACCCGCTACCTACTCAAGCCTGCTCGAGCCGGGAATGAAACTGCACGTACAGTTGAAGTCGGAAGTTTACATACACTTAGGTTGGAGTCATTAAAACTTGTTTTTCAACCACTCCACAAATTTCTTGATAACAAACTATAGTTTTGGCAAGTCGCTTAGCACATCTACTTTGTGCATGACACAAGTAATTTTTCCAACAATTGTTTAGACAGATTATTTCACTCATAATTCACTGTATCACAATTCCAGTGGGTCAGAAGTTTACATACACTAAATTGACTGTGCCTTTAAACAGCTTGGTAAATTCCAAAAAATTATGTCATCACTTGAGTGTGTTGAGTCACTGACGTGATCTTCCTGTCCGGTTTGTCGCCCCCTCGGGCTCGTGCAGTGGAGGAGATCTTCGTGGGCTATCATTTGAGTCAATTGGATGTGTACCTGTGGATGTATTTCAAGACCTACTTTCAAACTCAGTGCCTTTTTGCTTGACATCATGGGAAAATCAAAAGAAATCAGCCATGACCTCAGAAAAAACATTGTAGACCTCCACAAGTCTGGTTCATCCTTGGGAGCAATTTCTAAATGCCTGAAGGTACCACGTTCATCTGTACAAACAATAGTACGCAAGTATAAACACCATGGGACCACGCAGCCGTCATACCGCTCAGGAACGCATTCTGTCTCCTAGAGATGAACGTACTTTGGTGCGAAAAGTGCAACTCAATCCCAGAACAACAGCAAATGACCTTGTGAAGATGCTGGAGGAAACAGGTACAAAAGTATCTATATCCACAGTAAAACGAGTCCTATATCGACATAACCTGAAAGGCTGCTCAGCAAGGAAAAAGCCACTGCTCCAAAACCGCCATAAAAAAGACAGACTACGGTTTACAACTGCACATGGGGACAAAGATCGTACTTTTTGGAGAAATGTCCTCTGTTCTGATGAACCAAAAATTGAACTATTTGGCCATAATGACCATTGTTATGTTTGGAGGAAAAAGGGGGTGTCTTGCAAGCCGAAGAACACCCTCCCAACCGTGAGGCACGGGGGTGGCAGCCTCATGCTGTGAGGGGTGCTTTACTGCAGGAGGGACTGGTGCACTTCACAAAATAGATGGCATCATGAGGAAGGAACCTTACGTGGATATATTGAAGCAACATCTCAAGACATCAGTCAGGAAGTTAAAGCTTGGTCGTAAATGGGTCTTCCAAATGGACAATGACCCCAAGCATACTTCCAAAGTTGTGGCAAAATGGCTTAAGGACAACAAAGTCAAGGTATTGGAGTGTCCAACACAAAGCCTTGACCTTAATCCTATAGAAAATGTGTGGGCAGAACTGAAAAAGCGTGTGCGAGCAAGGAGGCCTACAAACCTGACTCAGTTACACCAGCTCTGTCAGGAGGAATAGGCCAAAATTCACCCAACTTATTGTGGGAAGCTTGTGGAAGGCTACCCAAAACGTTTGACCAAGTTAAACAATTTAAAGGCAATGCTACCAAATACTAATTGAGTATATGTAAACTTCTGACCCACTGGGAATGTGATGAAAGAAATAAAAGCTGACATTTCACATTCTTAAAATAAAGTGGTGATCCTAACTGACCTAAAACATGGATTTTTTACTAGGATTAAATGTCAGGAATTGTGAAAAGCTGAGTTTAAATATATTTGGCTAAGGTGTATGTAAACTTCTGACTTCAACTGTACATGTCGCATTTGGCTAGACCAGCGCCAAACTCTTCATTGAGACAATGCTGAAACATCAATTAATGTGTAAGTCAGTGCCACATTTACCATTTTGCCAAAATTAAAGAAAAGTTCACCTGCAAATTCATCCAGCTATGGTGTGAAATGGGCTATTAGAAGTCCCATAACATCAAACAGCCACCACCATATTTTACAGTAGGTATGTGGTTCTTTTCTGCTCATGCATTGTCATTTCAACGCCAAACCCACCACTGGTGTGCTAGGCCGAAGATCTTTATTTTCATTTCATCCAACAAATGTGAACGCCTGGAGTTTGCTAAACAGCATTGGCACTTGGATTGGAACTGGTTCTTTGATCAGATGCGTTTCTATAGGTTATAGTAGTAAAGGCCAATTATTATTATTTTTTTATGGGGGTGTCAATTTTTACCCCTACCTTTTTTGAGGAAAAAAGTTTTACTTGTTAAACAAAATCTCTTGCTCTGAGCAATTGTATTTGTACAAAACTAAAGAATATAATTTCATGGTTTTGGTGCATACAATATAGCTCTGGGCTCTATTTTAACAAACCTAACTCGTTGGTCAATCTTAGCGCTGGTGGTAGCGCTATAGGTTCGGGGGTGTGTACATTTTTTTACAACTATTTTCACAACCAGAATTATGGGCGCAGATGAATAAACAAGTCGAGGCTTGACCCCTCACTGGCCAATCAGAACATGCTCCATGGCTAAATATGTGGTTGCTCCTCCAAGTTGTGTATTTACAGTACCTTATGTATTGCGTTGTCATCAATTCGAATATAGCCTTGTTTGTTAAATAGCCTACAGAAACAAAATAACACAATGTAGGCCTATCCCATGCCTATTTGTTAAATATGTTCAACATGTTTTTGAACAGTAATTGCATGGTTTCAATACGGAAATAAAGTGCCTTCAGAAAAGATTCATACCCCTAGACTTGTTGTTACAGCCTAAATTCTAAATGGATTAAATATATTTTTCTCTCTCACCCATCTAAACACAATACCCCATAATGACAAAGTGATAACATGTTTTTTGAATGTTTGCAAATGTATTGAAAATTAAATACAGAAATCGAATTTACATAAGTCAATGCATGTTAGAATCACCTTTGGCAGTGATTACAGCTGTGAGTCTGTCTGGGTAAGTCTCTAAGCGCTTCGCACACATGGATTGTACAATATTACAATATTTTGTCCATTATTCTTTTCAAAATTATTGCCATAGCTTTTCAAGCAGATTTAAGTCAAAACTATAACTCGGCCACTCAGGAACATTCATTGTCTTCTTGGTAAGCAACTCCAGTGTAGTTTTGGCCTTGTGTTTAGGTTATTGTCCAGTCTGTGTTGTTACGTGTTAATAACATGAAGACTACGTTACCCAGCAGGCTATGCGAGGGGGGAGTTGAAGTATGCCTTGCATGGCTACACAAGGACATTGCTAGCTAGAATTTATTAAAAGTAGTTCAACCTTGTCATTATTCAAAGGAACAAACATAATACAGTCAGTGATTAATTTGAGCCGGATCCTGCCGGAACAGGTTCAGGCACCTCTCAGACTTGTTTGTTCCGGCACCTATTTGCCCAGATCCGGTACCTCTCGCGGCATGATTTATTAATTATTTCACTGTTTACACTGTAGACATTCTAGTAAAAGCGATTAGCATTCAATCAAGTTGCCTCCTCGTTATTTCTCCCGCCCCCCAGAAAGACCATCATGTAAAAGCGCGGTGATCCTTCTATGTAATCATCCTATCCTGCCACACTGATTCAAGACCTGCTCTCTTATTTCTACATAGAGGTTATGGGGAGGGCCAGTGGGGTAAGTAACTGATCTTGACACAGGTCTTGGTAGTGGTGGTAAGCTAGTGAAGAGGTCCCTACGTAATCACGTCACGTAGCCTAGTCTAGTCTACTCCGTACTGAATTTGAATCGTGGGAAAGGCAAATAAAAAATGGATAAAAGACAATCGAGTTTGACATTTTTCAAGTCCAAAAATCCAGAGAAAGATGGTGAATCGAACCCAGAACGAGCCAGAGAACTGTCAGTGCCGGAGGAGAGGAGTGAGGGGCAAACTGTTCATGATGGCGATGCTAATCCCGCCAGTTCAGCATCACCACCGGCACCTCCACTAGCTAGTGGGCATACTAGCGAGTCAGACCCAGTGGGAGAGGGAGACGGGGAGCTGGGGGGCATTACATCCACCGACTAAGTGCTCGGAGCAGGTGGAATTTGCAGTTCAAGAACAAGCAAACGTATAACCCCTGGCTTGTCATGCAGAATTCAAAGTTTGGCTGTACAACATGAAAAAAGGTAGGGAGCTTGAGTCTAGAAATGACTGGAGGGATTAACCTAGCAAAAGAGTTGGTGGAATGTACAGTAAATTAACATCCCATGCATCAGACGTAAAAAAAAACTAACAACAAAGAGCCCTCAGAAAAATTTTTTTTGAACATGCCTGAACCAAGGCGCATTTGGTGGCAGCAAGCCTTGTAGACAAGGCTAAAGAGGACACACAGGTTAACACTCAAAATAAAAAATTAAAATGGGCACTACAGCCAGAGACTTCAGAACAGCTTTAGAAGGAGGCTAAACATCACAGCCCGCTCATGGCTTTGAGCAAGAAGTTGACTCAGGAGTTAAATGGACTTCACATGGGGAGAGACATTGTGGGAGGTTTTGAAAACTAAGGTAGGACATTTTTTTTCCTTTACCTTCACAGCACAAGTTTGTAATCTGAATATGTGCTTCATATTATCACAAAGGCAGGAGGCCTATATATTCTCGTGTGTTCTGCTGTAGCCTACATTGATTTATTTTATTTGAAGTTATATTCCGATATTGTGATTATTTGTTCTACTGCTACATTGATGTCTTGAAAATTATATGAGATGTGGGTATTGTAAGCCCCACAGCTGAGTATGTGTGCATATGGCGGGTGTTCTGCAGTGTTGTCTAAAAATGTTGCTGTACATTGATGTCTAGAAAATTAGGCTTGTGTAAGCCCCGCAGCTGTACTCAAGTATCCGGGCATACTGCAGTGACGTCTAAAATGCTTTGAATTAATTATCACATTGGAGAGTGCTGTCCGTTTCACCACCAGAGATAGTAGGCTACTTGGCTGCTACGTTGTGTTTGACACTTTTTTTCACTATGTGTTCCGGGACCTCCCAATTTACAAATTAAGCACTGATTGTCCTGCTGAAAGGTGAATTCATCTCCCAGTGTCTGGTGGAAAGCAGACTGAACCAGGTGTTCCTTGCCTGTGCTTAGCTTCATTCTGTTTATTTGTTAGTTTGAACAACTCCCCAGTCCTTAACGATTACAAGCATATCCATAACATGATGCAGCCAAAAACATAATTCCACTTTCACATTATGGGGTAATGTGTGTAGGCCAGTGACAAAAAAAAATCTACATTTAATCAATGTTAAAGTCATGCTGTAACACAACAATGTGGAAAGAGTCAAGGGGTGTAAATACTTTCTGAAGGCAGTGTATATTGTTAATATCACAATCACACTGATATAGGCCTACTGTAAAATGCATTATGTCTGAGCCATGGACATGCCAAACATTGTCAATGAGCAAGATTGAATTCACTATTGATTAGACCTAAAAAGACACTGAATAAGTATAATCAAATTCTAATAAAATGAAACAACTTGTTTTAAAAAGGCTATGTCTAAATACAGTTACAGGCACCATAATTGCTCCCTGTGGGCATATATTATTACGACTATTAAAAGACAACTTAGACTATGGAGGGTTTTACGCACGTTCAAACTTTCCACAGGAGCTGGAAAAATATCCAATATAAGGAGAAAGGGAGAATGTCCACTCACCGTTACTGCTTCCACATATATATTGTTATAGCATACCATTGGTGTTGATATGGCAGGTAGTGACTTTGACACGTGAAAGTTAACCAAACAAAAAGCGGACTCAGCGCCACGGACAGCAATCGGAATTCCCACGATTTGACAATTAGGTCCAACAGAGGAAAGTGGAAGATGCATTTTTTTGACAAAATGATAAACAAAAAACTATAAGCAGTCTCTTTAAATACCTTGATGTTCCTAAACAGGCTTCCTATAGTCACTAATACCTTTCATGCAATGGGCATTGCACGTAATGAGCCCAAACGTTTCACATAAGCTGGACAAAAATAATGTCTAATATAAATAAAAAAGCAGAATGTCTGACTGTTTTGCTGCACGTTATATTTTCATAAAACATTGGTGATGTACATAAGGCTACTGTGTGTGCCTCCACTGGCAAAATCAATGGCATAACCAATTGTGTTACCCCTAAGACCAGCTTTTGGTCAGTCCCTAGTTGTGTCACTGAAGTTGGCACACCTTTTTAAGGACACACCTCAAATGTTAGACAGGTAGATTGCCAAACCTGGCGTAAGGGCTGGAAAATGCAGTAACACTTTATTTGGCTAGTCTGTAGAGCATCTACAGGTGGACTATCTACAGACAATCATTAACATTTCAACAAACTATCTACTAACCTTAACCTTTAGCCTACCCTAACCCTAACCTTAATCCTTAACCCTTATTCTAAACCTAACCCTAACTGTAACCTTAGTAAGCAGTTGCTTATCAACAGATAGTTTGTTGATAGTATGACTATCTGTAGAGCATCTACAGATGGACTACCCGGACTATCCAAACAAAGTGTGACCGAAAATAACAGTGCGCCAGTTTTTACATGACGAAATTGTAAACTAATATGCACTTGACACTTGCGCTTCCTTACCGCCAGCTGAAAATAAAGCCCTCAGTATTTTAATTGTTTGTTTTTTACAGTCATTTTTGCTCATCTTTATCAAGGCTGTCAATGATTTCAGACCCCACTGTATGTATTTGAATATTTATATTTTTAACACACAAAAACATTTGATTAATGAAATATTTAATCAGTCGTCTGATGGGACGATGACTCACTCTTTGCAAGAGGGAGGGAATCTAATTAGATTGGTCCTGAACTCACGGCTCAAACCCTTCATTCAGAATAAGTGGAATTATCCCTGAGTTAGCCTGCCCCAGAGCAGGTTAGTTCTGAATGATTCGTTGCCATATACATTTTACTGGCTAAAAGGTGAGCCACTTTCCTGTCACCGGTTATCCCGTGTTTACCTCAGAGTTGACCAAAGTTACCTCGCTAACTCCTCAAGCCAAATTCGTAGTACAGGGCTCAGGGCAACCAATATAACCGTAAAAATATAGTCTTGTGTGTACGTCTGTCAAATGAATTAATACCTATTTCCTCCTTTGGTGTTGTTTGCCAGTGAACATCACGTGTGAGATGCCTTCGAGGTTCCGCTGTGCTAACGGCTACTGCATCTACTCTGGGAATCTGTGTAACCAGAAGGACGACTGTGGGGACGGAAGTGATGAGAAGGAGGACCTCTGTAAGCAACGTACCCCCAATGCAACATTTGTAAATGCAGCCCTAATGCAATATGTTGTGGAGGTTAGGTTCAGTAAACGCAGAAATTATGCAACCTGTAGTGATGTTTAATGAAGTGAACATAGCCCGAATGCAACATATTGGGGTTTATCTGGGTTTAGTTAAAGTAGCCCTAATACAAACTGTAGTGGGGTTTAGGTTTTGTGAGTGTAGCCCTTATGCAAATAATATTATGGTTACGTTTGAGTGAACGTAGACCTAACCCAAATATTCATTAGGTTAAGGTTCAGTGAACGCAGCCCTTTTATTTGAAAATGTATTGCAATAAACACTGAGTGTACAAAACATTAGGAACACCTTAATATTGCGTTGCACCCACTTTTGCCCTCAGAACAGACTCAATTTGTCAGGGCATGGACTACAAGGTGTCGAAAGCATTCCACAGGGATGCTGGCACATGTTGGCTCCAATGCTTCCCACAGTTGTGTCAAGTTGGCTAGATGTCCTTTGGGTGGTGGACCATTCTTGATACACACAGGAAACTATTGAGCATGAAAGACCCAGCAGCATTGCAGTTCTTGAAACACTCAAAACGGTGCGCCTGGCACCTACAGTACCACCATACCCCGTTCAAAGGCACTTAAATCTGTTGTCTTGCCCATTCACCCTCTGAATGGCACACATACACAATCTATGTCTCAATTGTCTCAAGGCTTAAAAATCCTTGTTTAATCTGTCTCCTCCCCTTCATCAACACTGATTGAAGTGGATTTAAGGGATCATAGCTTTCACTTGGATTCCCCTGGTCAGTCTATGTCATGGAAAGAGCATGTTTTGTACACTCAGTGTACTTTTTCCAATGGAATCTTCCCGAACATTGCATGGATAATGACATTGTTAGATCACCCTCTATGTTAAAGTGCAGTTGGACAGGCACTCAGTGACTTAATCTCAAATTAAGGGTGAAAGGCAAGAGGGGAAGCATTTATGACTATTGAAATAACAATATTATAGATAAGAAAGTCGTTATTTGTTTGATTGTTGTACAATCCAGCTTAAAAATCAATCTAGGCAAATTATTTTTAGAAGAGATTACTGTTGTATTGTTGTTATGAATTGAGGCAGTTTTGTAATATTTTTGCGGGGCGTTGGGGTACAACAGGATGAGACAAAAGATAAATTAAGAATGGAATGCAACTTTGATTGTGTTTATGTATTCGTGTGTGTGTGTGTGCCTGTGTGTTTGCGTTCATGCTTGTGTGTGTGTGTGTGTGTGCGCGCATGTGTGTGTGTGTGTGTGTGTCTGTGCTCATCCGTGCGTGTTTCCTTACAGGCCGTGAGCCCACCCTGGCTCCTTGCACACTCCAGGAGTTCAAATGTACCAATGGACAGTGTGTAGCCCTGCCCTATGTGTGCGACCACAATGACAACTGTGGGGACCTCACTGACGAGATAGGCTGCAGTGAGTTCAACATCACTCTCTCACAACATTTAATCTTCTGAGAGAGCAAAACCCATTGCTCACAATTATTTGTATTACATAATTGTTACATTACAAATGAGTAACCATCATCTGCAATGTATCTGTGAAGGAGCTGGCCGTACCCATGCACACTACGAGGTTAATGAAAATAGTAACTGGACTGGAAACATTTTCAAAATCTGTAAATATTTATTATAAAACAGATGGGTTAAAAAATAGGTTAAAATACAGACAATGCTAAAGGTTATAAAATCAACAAACTTTCCTGCAGAGCATAAAAGCATGTCTACCTCCTTTCATGAAGTATTTCTCCTACACTGTTCAAACAGACACATTCTAAAGCGACACACAATAATTAAAGATCAATCATTAACACAGTAATTAAGATCAACACACCTGAACACACGCAAACTGACAAGACAAACACTTGAAACTGTTGATGATACATGTACATGTATAGCAAGGTTTGAATGATAGGAAACACAATTTGGGCCCAATGAAACAACATATTTGACAAACTAACACATTTAAAATGTATAAGTGAAGATGCGTTATCCTTATGCAGATGCTATCTTCACAGTATCTATTATGTAATGTAAGTAGGTTATTTACCTCAGCCTTTCTCAACCTCGGGGCAATTCCATATATTTGATCTATTCAAACACCACTGAAACTAGTGACTAATCAGCAAAGGGTGTGCTGGTGTTGGAATACATCAAAATTATGGAATGACTGGTGGGCCTTGAGGATTGGGTTGAGAAAGGCTGATCTACCTTACTTTAATTCTACTTTCATAGCCTGAACCAGATTCCTTAACTTCAAATGATTGTTTATTACTGTGATATTATCAAAAGCTGATTTAGACAAATGGAGAAAGTGACCCATTGTGTGCCCTGTTCCAGATTTTGGCCATGACCGGACCTGTGAGGAGAAACTGTGTCAGCACGAGTGTACCAACCTGAACGGGACCGGCTTCATCTGCTCCTGTAAACCCGGATACAGAGTGGACCCAGACAGCACCTTCAACTGCATAGGTACACACATATAGAGACATGCTCACTAGGGCTGACCCCATTTAGTCGACTGGTCGATTGTTTGGTCGATAGGCTGTTTGTTGGTCGACCGAGATTTCTTTAGTCGAACAGTAGCAAACAATTAATAAATGATGGTGTACAAGACACCTGTCTGATTTGCGCCTGTCTGAGTGGACTACTCAATTGTGGAGGCCATGGGGATGGCAAAGTCCATCACTAAGGCATGAGCTACTGAAATTGTATATGGTTAAGGACAATTGTACAACACTAATAAAAATAATATTATTTTATAACAAATGCGCTTTCTCCCTCGTTTGATAGCGGTCACTGTCCGCGGTTCTGAAACATCAGTGTGCTGTTGAATTGGCGCCTTTTCCTAGACCATGTTGCTATGTGCATAATAGCAAAGTTAGCCAGCATATTGGTGTTGAGAACAATGTGGCAGCAGAGTTAGGAGACGAGAAAACAGCCCCTGCCTTAATTGTCTAAGAAAAGTGAGGAGAGAGGAAACCCCAACATAATTAGGTCTATAATCAGTAACCTAACTGTTAAATGTGCCTGGGTATTTTTAAATCATCCATATATACTATATCTACAGAAATAAGACAGATCCTGCTTGTGTTGCCTGTTTGTTTAATAGCCTCCTGATTCCGTGAGCACCAAGCCTCATGCAACACAACATGTCGGATAAACAATTTCACAAATTCGGCTGTTTTTAATCTCTGGAATTACTTATTAATAATATTTATAATAATAATAAGCCTCCTATTCTTGATCTCCTTGTTATTGTTATTATTATGATCATCATTATAAGAATAAGTAATGCCATTATCATTAGTAGGCTTAGTAGTTTATAGCAGCCTTGTATAACTACCATCGAGCTGTAGGCCTAATAGCACATCCTGTTTAGTCTTAATTCCATAATTTACTTAGGCTTATATTTCAATACTTACTGTATATAGGCTACTGTATCAATCAATCAATAATTCGTACATGTCACCACACCGCATATGAGGCATTCATGATTTTTAAATGGGGGGTGTACTTCTAAGCTATATGGAATTGTTTTAAGAAGGTCATACCAAGGATCATTTTGCTATTTGATTTCTGAAAAAAAAAAAAAAAACATTAAAACAATTATTAGAAAAATTATTTTTTGGCCTTACTGCTATTAGCCCATACAAACACATTGAATAACAGATTCACTACATGGAACAATAGATAGTCCCAAACAAAATCTAAAGGAAGTTTGTTCTGAAGTGTCTGTCCTATATCTGAGAAATGTAAGAAAGATCAGGAAACATTTGTTGTATTTTTTAAAACTTATTTTTGTCACTAAACAGTCTCCATATACTGTACTTCCATACATTTTCTCAACGGGTACAGTGGGACCTTCAGACAAGTCTTTTGAGGCCTGTGGGCGCCCTAGAGCAAAACAAGAGTCTCACCTTTACACAGATGGGTCATATTAGTGTGTAGCCCAAACCCTTTGGACGCTACAGACGTTGCCAGATCGGTTGTACCGACTTCAGATTAGTCCCAAGACGCTTGTGGAGGTCATAGAGAAAAACTGAGATTCTCATCTTTCCATAGAGGGGTCATAATAGTTTGTAGGCCAAACCGTTCGGACACTATAGACGATTTTGTGAGTATACCGATCTTCGGGTTGTCTCATGTTCTGACAAACACTGTTGTAGTTCTATCACCTTTCACCGCAGCTGCGGAAGTGTTACATAGGTGGATGCGGTTGATTGAGACGCATCCAATGCAAGAAATAGATATCTCTAGATATCTCTAGCTTAAACTGACAGATTTGTATGGGGAATTTTTCCACGGGGCGCGGGCATCGACCTTAGGTTAATTATTTAATCAAACAGAGCGCTTAAAGCACCAGACAAGCTCAGTGCATATAGTTGATTTCATTAAAACACATAGGATGTGTCTATATATGGAAAAATACACATTTTAAAATGTTGACTAATCGATTGGTGACTCTCGGTCTACAGCCCTAATGCTTGTACGCACACACACCACACACTCCGACATGCACTTAAACAAACAACATTCAACTTACACTACACCTACACAGACATAAACAACATGAATATTTCAAATCATATTAACTGGATCATTGCCTTCATTCCATCTCTTCCTTGTAGAGTTGTTGTTGACTGAAAACAATGCAACACAATCAACGAAGCACAAGCTACACGCTTGACTAGATAACACTCTGAAAGAACATAAATCAAAGTGTTTGTTGTGAAAAGCAGCAGCATTAGTATGACTCCGTTTTGTGGTTATACAGTGAGGGAAAAAAGTATTTGATCCCCTGCTGATTTTGTAAGTTTGCCCACTGACAAAGACATGATCAGTCTATAATTTTAATGGTAGGTTTATTTGAACAGTGAGAGACAGAATAACAACAAAAAAATCCAGAAAAACGCACGTCAAAAATGTTATAAATTGATTTGCATTTTAATGAGGGAAATAACTATTTGACCCCTCTGCAAACATGACTTAGTACTTGGTGGCAAAACCCTTGTTGGCAATCACAGAGGTCAGACGTTTTTTGTAGTTGGCCACCAGGTTTGCACACATCTCAGGAGGAATTTTGTCCCACTCCTCTTTGCAGATCTTCTCCAAGTCATTAAGGTTTAGAGGCTGACGTTTGGCAACTTGAACCTTCAGCTCCCTCCACAGATTTCTATGGGATTAAGGTCTGGAGACTGGCTAGGCCACTCCAGGACCTTAATGTGCTTCTTCTTGAGCCACTCCTTTGTTGCATTGGCTGTGTGTTTTGGGTCATTGTCATACTGGAATATCCATCCACGACCCATTTTCAATGCCCTGGCTGAGGGAAGGAGGTTCTCACCCAAGATTTGACGGTACATGGCCCCGTCCATCGTCCCTTTGATGCAGTGAAGTTGTCCGGTCCCCTTAGCAGAAAAACACCTCCAAAGCATAATGTTTCCACCTCCATGTTTGACGTGGGGATGTTGTTCTTGGGGTCATAGGCAGCATTCCTCCTCCTACAAACACGGCGAGTTGAGTTGATGCCAAAGAGCTCAATTTTGGTCTCATCTGAACACATCACTTTCACCCAGTTCTCCTCTGAATCATTCAGATGTTCATTCAAACTTCAGACGGGCATGTATATGTGCTTTCTTGAGCAGGGGGACCTTGCGGGCGCTGCAGGATTTCAGTCCTTCCTTCTAGTGTGTTACCAATTGTTTTCTTGGTGACTATGGTCCCAGCTCCCTTGAGATAATTGACAAGATCCTTCTGGGCTGATTCCTCACTGTTCTCATGATCATTTCAACTCCACTAGGTGAGATCTTGCATGGAGCCCCAGGCCGAGGGAGATTGACAGTTCTTTTGTGTTTCTTCCATTTGCGAATAATTGCACCAACTGCTGTCACCTTCTCACCAAGCTGCTTGGCGATGGTCTTGTAGCCCATTCCAGCCTTGTGTAGGTCTATAATCTTGTTCCTGACATCTTTGGAGAGGTCTTTGGTCTTGGCCATGGTGGAGAGTTTGGAATCTGATTGATTGATTGCTTCTGTGGACAGGTGTCTTTTATACAGGTAACAAGCTGAGGTTAGGAGCACTCCCTTTAAGAGTGTGCTCCTAATCTCAGCTCGTTACCTGTATAAAAGACACCTGGGAGCCAGAAATCTTTCTGATTGAGAGGGGGTCAAATACTTATTTCCCTCATTAAAATGCAAATCAATTTATAACATTTCATGCGTTTTTCTGGATTTTTTTGTTGTTATTCTGTCTCTCACTGTTCAAATAAACCTACCATTAAAATTATAGACTGATCATTTCTTTGTCAGTGGGCAAACGTACAAAATCAGCAGGGGATCAAATACTTTTTTCCCTCACTGTATACAGTATAGGTCAATTCTTTGTCCAAAACATGTTTTGCTTAGAAAAGAGCATTCAAGTCCATGTTTACAGAGACCTTGCTACCCTATAAACAATAACAAGCAATATAGTTACTTAACTTTCTACCTCAATTTTCCCCAGACATCAACGAGTGTGAGGTACATGGGACTTGTCCGCAGGTCTGCAAGAACACCAAGGGCGGGTACGAGTGTGTGTGTGCCCCCGGGTACCGCAAAGTGGGTAATGGCAACCAGTGTGAAGCTGAGGGTGAGTTCACACCTCTACCATACTGTTGTTTAGACCTGAGACCTAAAGCTTTGCTTTAGAAATATGCTAATTCCTAAGTATTTTGCTAATTGAAGACCAGTTGACTAATTTGCAAATGAACAGTTTGTTGGTTTTATCTCATTTTAGTACTGTGTAGGCCTATAAATTGAGGCCTATAAATTGTTCAAAATAATCTCCATAATATTATACACTATTATGAACAAATAGTAACAATATTGTTATTATTACAATTGCTATTAATTTATCGACTTTTTATGGGGAAACTTTAAAAATAAACTTTTCCTACTTCAACACAAACTTACCTGAAGCTGATTATTCCAGGTGCCGGGCCTCTCCTGTTGCTCCCAGAGAATATCCGTATCCGGAAGTTCAACTTGCAGACGGAGGCCTACCATGACTTCCTCGAGGAGCAGGAGCACATCATGGCTCTGGACTATGACTGGGACCACAACAACACTGGACTCAGTACGTCACACAGACAAAATTTGCGGTCTCCTATGACCCAAACAAAATAGCTGCGATTATAGGAAAAATACACTTTTTGTTTTACAAAGAAACATTATGTTTCTAAATAAACTTTACTTATCAAAGTCAGGAATGCATATTCAAATACGTGTTTAACATGTTAGTTAAACTTACATGGAAAACCTTAATTATCATCAATATCATCAAAAAGTGACTAAATATTGTTAACAGTTGATGTTATTCTTCAATAACACAGACCCCAAAGGAAATCGGGGAGAAAAATATATTTATTCAAAGAGAACTAATCATAGTTGTTATGCTGGAAAGTAGATGGTAGATGTCCTCAATGTTGTCTCCACTGAACAAAGAGACAGGATGTAGTTTATAGCCTCAAGCCTAGCATGTGGCTGACCAATTAGAATTCCTTGCAATCAAATTAGGCCAATGGCCAAATACCAAGTATCCTGTTTCAGGCTCAATGTATAGACCATTTGAACCAATGAGAACTTGCCACATGTAGCTATGAGTCCCTGGTTGGAACCCCTACACAAATTCTAAACAGATGTTGAACTGAAAAACAACTATTTCCATTGATCGTTAATTCCCTCTTGACCTCTAGTCCTCCATTGACCACTAGTCCTCTGCGTTGTGTATTTATCTTCGAATATTCTTACAATATAATCAAAAGTGACTAAATAATGCAAAATAATAATCCTGACAAAAATAAGGTATCTATGTTAAAAGAGAGCTGACTAAGCTCTCCATGTCTTTCTCAGGTATGGTGTATTTCACGGTGGAGGGGAAGGACAATGCGGCAGGTGCCATCAAGAGGGCATATATACCCACAGTGGATGGCAATAGCAACAATATGGCCGCCGCTGTCGACCTGGGCATCAAATACATTACCACACCAGATGGCATCGCTGTTGACTGGGTCGGAAGGTAGAATGGCATGGCTGCACCTCTATTTATTTATTTATTTGTTTGTTTGTTTGTTGTTCAGATTCCCTTGTAATACAGAACTGGGCATACTCCCCTACTGTGTGGTTTTGTGTTTCATTCAAGTTCTGAAATGTTCACATTTATGAAAATGTCATGTAATCTGTTAGCTAATATATTGATCACTGAAATTGTCATGGCAGTGGTATCTACACAGTACTTGTTATATTGATGTTAATGGCTGTGAATGACTTTGATATGCAGTGCTATAACATGTTTGGGACATAACAAAACATGTTCTTTATTTTCCTGTGAATAGGAACCTGTACTGGGCGGACTCGAGAGTCAAGAGGATAGAGGTGGCCATGCTGGATGGGCGCTACAGGAAGCATCTGGTCAAGACGGACATTGGCCAACCCTCGGCTGTGGCTGTCAATCCTCGACTGGGGTGAGAAGCATTGTAGGCTGCAATGAGTCTGGGGCTTGTATTGGAAGCTGTGGATGATGCTTCGAGAGGCTCACAATTTCCTCGTCCCCAAAAAATTCATACAAATAGAAAATGTGAACTTGTTTAAACTACAAATTGACGGATCATCGCAGTACTACAGTTTCACAATTGATGTGCAAGCAGTCATGAATGAGACATGGTCATATTTGTTGTTGACCTGGGCATTCTTTGGACAAAAAATCTGACATCGTCTGAAAAGCCCCTTACAAAATACATCTACTGTAGGTGAAACACTTATCCCTCATTTTCCTTTTCCACTTTCCTTTCTTCATCCAGGATGCTGTACTGGGCGGACCGCGGAACCGCGGCCAGGATCGAGTACTCATGGTTGGACGGGCAGCATCGGAATGTCCTGGTGCCCGACGGCCTTGGTTTGCCCACAGGCCTGTCAATCGACTACGCCAACGGTGACCGGGTCTACTGGTCCGATGCCAAGGAGAGTCGCATTGAGTCGGTGCTACCTTCCGGAGAAGACCGCCGCACGGCATTGTATATTGGTGAGGCTGGAGGGCATAGTAATACACCATAGAGTGGAGGGATACACATGGGGCCTGAAAATAGTCTATTTTTTAATTGTTTGCTTTACTTGTACAAAACTCTATTATACGATTGCCATGCCTCTCTGTGACGGTCGGCTGACTTACTATTCAAACTTGGGGTTCTTTTTTTATTCTTTAAAGGGGCATTACACTCAATCTAAGTTTGTGGAGAATTGATTCATTTTGACATTAGACTACTTCTAGGTCTGAAAATATACAGAAATTAAGGTGGTACATTACATGGTTTCTAACCCTATTTTCTTCTCTACATTTGACATTTTAGTCATTTAGCAGACGCTCTTATCCAGAGCGACTGACAGTTAGGGAGTGCATACATTTTTCATACTGGCCCCCCGTGGGAATCGAACCCACAACCCTGGCATTGCAAGCGCCATGCTCTACCAACTGAGCTACAGGAGGCCTAATCTGTAACCTGTAATTTCTAACCCCTGTGTTTGTCTCTGTGGGCCCAGATGTGCGGTACCCTTTCAGTGTGAGTGTGTTTGAGGACCACATTTACTGGAGTACCCAGGAGAAAGGGGAAGTGTTCCGGCAGGACAAGTTTGGCCGGGGCACCAAGACCAAGCTGCTCACCGCTGGGCCCTGGCTCACCCAGATCAGTGTGTACCAGCAGCAGAGATACAACTCCATAGGCAGTGAGTGACACTTCAAACATCTTCTGTGTTTCCTATTTGATATCAATTAAAACGCAGTCTAGGTTTTAGTGACATTGTTGTTTACGTGTGTGTGTGTGTGTGTGTGTGTCAGTGAAAACCCCTTGTAAGGGGATCTGCAGTCACTTGTGTCTGCTCAGACCTGGAGGCTACACCTGCGCCTGCCCTGAGGGAACCAGCTTTGTCTCTGGCAGCAACACAGACTGTGATGCAGGTACCATAGCCTCCTCCATCTTGGACTGATGACTCTGTCTTGTATTGTAAATGAAAATTATCTCTATCTTGTCCCTCTTGGTTTGACTGTTGTGGTTAGCTACATGAGGTTTTCAATCTATTTTGTGTGCCATAACAAAATTGGAATGGCTGTAGGTGGGTCACCATACACATTTTTTTGAGAGGCACTGTTCCAAACTTTAGTATTGGGCAAAGACAGGATATGATGTAATACCTTAAACAGGAAGTAACACTTTGAAGGAAATTGTGCTCCATATATTGTAGTGTGCATTGTTGTGGTTGACTGGTGTTGACCATGTATTAACCTCTGAAATCTGACCTCTGTCAGGATTTGACCCCCCACCCACCATGCCCCCTCCATGCCAGTGTATAAATGGCGGAACATGCTACTTTGATGACAACAAGGCCATGTGCATGTAAGTTGGATGTTACATTAACTTGTCCTATTAGTGCCATTACAATTACTGCACAATATCTACATGTTGCATTTTTCCAGACTATGGTGTCCATTTTAGGACAGTGACACATCCATGGAAGCAGGGTGTCCACGGGTCCTTAAAAAGTATTAAAGTCTTAAATGAATTTATCTGAAATGTCTTAAATTCAGTCTTCAAAGGTCTTAACAAATGTGACTGAGATGACTAGAGTGTTTCCGTTATATTGTGCCGCTGCTTAATTGTTGCCACCGCGGCAAAAAAGAAACTAAATTGAACATCAAATAATACTCGAGGCACACTTTCAAGATGTAAAAGAGCTATCCAACCGCGTCTGTGTGTGCACGTCAGGTGCGCGTGCCAGTGCGAGTCGGTCCTTTGCCAGAGGAGAGAGATGAGAGCAAGGTAGCCTAATATGCCTATACAATTTGATAGACAACAACACTAACTAGAGCTGAGACATTAAACTGAAAATTACCAACACCGACATTGCCCTCCTCTTACCGAAGCAATTTTGCTTACATCTGTAATTTCGGTGATTAAGCTACACAAGTTCCTGCAGATATTTGGGCTCTAAAACCATTATTTGGTCAACAATAATGTGCTTGAATTAATCTGCTTCCTGCAATGAAAGTATGTATCTGCCCTGTCACTGTTTTGTGCTGGCTCTCACTCCTGCTCCCTCATTTAAACATGGAGTAAAGGGAGAGATGAATTCTGTGCAAGTGCAAGCATACTGACTGTTGAGCAACATTTCAAAATGTAATTGTGTGAAAGACACAGTTTTTTTTAAACAACTACTGATACTGTTGTTAAAAAAGAGGAGAGTCTCAGCTTTATGTGAGTATAACAATTATTTCTCAACTGTCATTACAGAGGAAATAACACCACTTTACAAACAGAGTATGTAATTGAGAGCAGGTAGCTGACTAGTGGTGGCTATTCAGCAGCCTGATGGTCTTTGGGTAGAACCTATTGGCCAGTCTGTTAGTTTTAGCCATGATGCTCCTGTACTGGCCGTGTCTGAGTGATGGAATCGGGGAGAACAGGCCGTGGCTCGGGTGGCTGGGGTACCTGATAAACTTCTTGGCCTTCCTGCGACACCTGGACTTGTAGGTGTCCTGGAGGGCAGGCAGTGTTCAACCCATGGTGCGTTCGGCTGAGCGTACCACCCTCTGTAGTGCCTTGCAGTCAGCGGCGGTGGAGTTGTCGTACCAGGCTGTGATGCAGTCCGACACTATGTTTTCGATGTGAGGGCCTTCTGGGACAGGTTGAATTTCTTCAGCCTCCTGAGGTTAGAGTGACTGTCGTTCCTTCTTCACCACAGTGTCGGTGTGGTTTGACCATTTCAGCTCCTTGGAGATGTGTACACTGAGGAACTTGACGTTTTTGACCGTCTTCATAGCGGCCCCATTGATGAGGATGGGGGCGTGCCCAGCCTGGTTCTTCCTGAAGTCCACAATCGGCTCCTTTGTTTTGCTGACGTTGAGGGAGAGGTTGTTTACCTGGCACCACACCGTCAGAGTGCCTACCTCCTCCCTGTAGGCTGTCTCATCGTTGTTGGTAATCAGGACTACTACTGTCGTGTCGTCAGCACTCTTGATGATGGAGTTGGAACTGTGTGAGGCCATGCAGTCGTGGGTATACAGGGTGTACAGAAGGGGACTGAGGACATACCCTTGTGGGGCCCCTATGTGGAGAAGGTAATGTTGCCTACCTTCATCATCTGGGGGCGGCCCGTCAGGAAATCCATGACCCAGTTGCATAGGGAGGAGTTCAGTCCCAGGGCTGTGAGCTTTGTGGTGAGCTTAGAGGGCACTATGGTATTGAAGGCCGAGCTGTAGTCGATTTAAAGCATCCTCACATATGCATTCCTCCTGTCCAGGTGGGTGAGGGCAGTGTGCAGTGCAATGGTGATTGCGTCGTCCGTGAATCTGTCGGGCGGTAGGCAAATTGGAGAGGGTCGATTGTGTCGGGGAGGGAGGAAGTGATGTAGTCTTTGTCTAGCCTCTCGAAGCACTTCATGATGACTGAAGTGAGTGCTACGGGTTGGTAGTCATTCAGTTAATTTACTTTTCCTTTCTTGGGCACGGGGATGGTAGACATCTTAAAGCAGGTGGGGATAACAGCTTGAGCTAGAGAGAGATTGAAAATGTCAGAAAACACAACAGCTAGCTGGTCTGCACATGGTCTGAGGGCACGGCTAGGGATGCCGTCTGGGCCGGCAGCCTTGCGAGGGTTAACACGTTTTAATGACTTGCATACGTCCTCCATGAAGACCGCAAGCACATAGCCCTCGTTGTCCTCAGGGGCTCTCCTAGGCAGCTCAGAGTCGTTTTGCTCGAAGCGTGAGAAAAGGGTGTTTAGCTCGTCCGGTAGGGCGGCGTTGGTGATAATCCGTGATCGTTAGAAGCCTCTGTCACATACACCTCGTATCCGACCCGCTGAATTTTTCCTCCACTTTGTCCCTATACTTGTGTCTCGTCATCTTGATCGATCTGCGTAGGTTGTATTTGTACTGTTTAATCATACAATTGTCCCCGGTCAATATGCACAAAAAACATGTTGCAAATCAAAATATCCATCATGCATTCCCTGAAAATGTTAGATTAAACTTCTTTCATGACTTACTTGGCACTGGAAAAAGTCAGTCTAGAGCCCTCCTGCTGAAATTACCTAGCTTCGAAGTATAGCCATTTGATACCTGATTCACTGAATGAGGGAATTCTTTTATTAGACTTTTTGGTTGTAGTCTGTTATAGCATAATACCTCCAAGAGAGCTACTGAGTGTGTAGACTTTTGTTCCCCCCTCTACTCTAACACACCAACTGCTCAACAGGACCTTGTTAAACTGACTCAGGTGTGTTTGAGCAGTGCCGGATCAAAAGCCTGCACACCCAGTGGCTTGGCTTTCCAGATGGAGAGTTGACCACGTGTTTTATACTGTAACATACAGTGCCTTGCAAAAGTATTCATCCCCATTGGCGTTTTTCCTATTCACCCCCCACCTTTTGCAGCAATTACAGCTGCAAGTCTCTTGGGGTATGTCTCTATAAGCTTGGCACATCCAGCCACTGGGATTTTTGCCCATTCTTCAAGGCAAAACTGCTCCAGCTCCTTCAAGGTGGATGGGTTCCGCTGGTGTACAGCAATCTTTAAGTCATACCACAGATTCTCAATTGGGTTGTAAGGCAACAAAATAGGAAAAATGCCAAGGGAGGTGACTACTTTCGCAAGACTACTTTCGCAAGGCACTGGCACTTCGACTTTAAGGCATTTTTTTTTCACAGTTATGATATTGAGCATCATTATACTAAGCTGATATTGGTATCGAAGCCAAAATTCTGAACACTTAGGCCTAGAGTTTGTGATTTAGCTAATGATTAGCCCATTGGGGTAGCCTAAACAAATGCAGATGGGAAACCCCATGCTTCAGTCATCTATATCCTAGCCGCTATGCTACTACATCCGTTAGGCTACAGGAGAATGCTCATTGCTCAAATAGCACACTTGCCTGATAATATTATGAGCCAGCCCAAAAATACTACTTTTTGCCAACATGGGCTCATTTCTGGAGAGGAATATTAGCAGTTGTGTGGCGCTCGCAGACCTCAAAATTGGTATTGTATTGCATTCCAAGTGGCATTAAAAAGTCTTAAATTCAACAAATAACCTGAACATAACGTGCGACTCTGTCCTTATTATGGATAGCGTACAAGCCCTGCCGGTGTTACCTCTCTCTGTATAACATTGGTTTTGATTTTTTCCTCAGATGTCCTCCAGAATGGCAGGGAGACTTTTGTGAGATAAACATATTTGGGGTGGTCGCATCTTCAGGTACATGCAACAGTATATCCATGATCCATCGTTAGTTTGTTCATATTTTTTTTCATACCACAAAATGTCAATGTCTTTACGTCCCCCCTCTGTTTCTCTCTATCGTTCTCCCTTTCACCTCATCTCCTTCCCTTCCTTCTCTTTCACCCCCACTCTCATTCCCTCCTCTCCCTCATGCAAACCCCCTCTCCTTCCCTCCCTCCCTCCCTCCTGCCATTCCCCCCCCCTCCCTCCCGCCCAGTGGGTATAGCCATCGGGGTGACTGTACTGATAGTACTTCTCCTTGGGGGTCTGGTCTATGCTGCCCAGAGGAAGGCCAGTATCATGGAGACAATAAGCCACATCATGCCAAGTATGCCTAGCTTCAGGTGAGCCACAGTTCCACAGGTACTGCCACAATATATCTTGTCCCCCAGCTCATTAGATTCTAAAAGGATATGCTAATGCTAAAGCTAGCCCAACAACCCATTAGATTCTAAAGGGATGCTAATGCCAAAGCTAAGTTTCCTCATAATACAGAGCTAATATCTGTATCATAATCCTTTCATTCATACCAAGTGTACTTTTATTGGATGTTTTCAGGGGTGCCCCGTCTCAAAGCTCTGACCCATCAAAGGAGGAGGGGAGTGACCCGGGCCCAAGCCTCAAAGCGGTTTGTCTAATCATGATTTGTTAATAATCCATAAAACAAAAACATTTAAAGTGTTTTCCAGCACACAGACTCCTAGAGTACTGTGGTTAGCTTATGTTCATGCAAAGCGTCTCTTTACATAGTCTTACGGTCTATGTCTCATCAATGTCTCATCTAGGAACCCCTTCACCAGGAGCCCTGTACTGCTGTTCCTATGGAGGAGGAAAGGGGGAAGAGTTTTGAGAACCCCGCCTATGCAGCTGAGGGGATTGAGAGACCTGCCCCTAACGGTATCACTACTGCCATCCTTGTGCCCAATGGGACAGCAAAGGTCAATACACAAAATATACTGTATTAGCTAATATATGTACTGTATTCTGTTAAATCATCCCAATGTGGATTTCAGCAGTTCTATGATTTTAGTTTTACTAAGACAACACTGGCGGGTCACAGCCAATCAACTTGTGGGCCAGATTTTGCCCGTGGGCCGCCAGTTGAAGACCCCTGTTTTGGAGTTTCAATTGAGAGCTAGTTAAAAAGTGTATTCTTGTTTTTAGGGACATGCACTGGGCAGTATGCCAATGTCATTCAGAACATAGAACATGAGGAAGACCACCCTGTCGACTGTATCTTGCGTGTAGTTCTGAATTGTTCTTTATGTTGTTCTATAGGAGAACATTGAGAACCCTTTGTATGCTGAGGTTCGTGTGGTAGCTGAGCCTGACCCTGAGCCCGATGCTAGCGCCACACCCGCTAACACTGTATCAGTCGAGGTAGGCACCGTTTGAAAATAAACATATTAAGGGGCTAGTTATAGTTCACCTCTGAAACAAAAGCTGGTCAGCTTGTTTTCATTTTTATGGGATAGTTAACTTTTTTAAGTTTTAGCTGACTTTCGACAGGGTGAATTATCCCTTTAAATGTGGTCTTAACTCAAACAGACTGACAAGGTTTGATTTTGACGTGAACCATCCCTTTCAAATATCAGACAATAGAGTAAGATCTTTACAGTTCAGGCTTTTCTAACTTATTTTTCTGGCTGCCATTTTAGGGGGCCTTTGAGAATCCAGCGTACTCTTCAGAATCAGATGAGGAACTGACTCCCAAGGAACCAGTAGCCGACAAGTCACTAAAGGTACAGTGAGGGAAAAAAGTATTTAATCCCCTGCTGATTTTGTACGTTTGCCCACTGACAAAGACATGATCAGTCTATAATTTTAATGGTAGGTTTATTTGAACAGTGAGCGACAGAATAACAACAAAAAAATCCAGAAAAACGCATGTAAAAATTTTTATAAATTGATTTGCATTTTAATGAGGGAAATAAGTATTTGACCCCTCTGCAAAACATGATTTAGTACTTGGTGGCAAAACCCTTGTTGGCAATCACAGATATAAGTTCATGTTAATTTACCTGAGTGCCAATAATTGTTTCTTTCACACCACCCTCTTCAGTTCGAACCCATCCCTGATGACAATGCCGACAACAGTTTCATAAACCCAATGTTCTCGGTGAGTGTTCAAGAAATAAGCTTGTACATGTGCATTCTACAATAGAATGTGTGTTTTATTGTTTTCATATGCACTTTGGTGTATTGATGTCTTCTTTATGCATAATTGCAGTGTAATATGTGTTGTAGACCTAGGTAGAATACTTAATGTAAAATACTTTAAAATACTTTATAGTTTCAAATAAACTCCAAGCTACATCAAGCACACCTCAAACACTTTCAAATCTTTGACATAGAACACAAACACACAAGATCAAATACTGTCTGTCTTCATTCTAATGCTCTTTCGACAGGATCCCACTTACCCATCCACCCCAGAAGACTCCTTCATTTGACCTCCACACCAAGCAAATCAGTGGACAAAACACCAGGACTAAACACTGGACTAAACTGAACACTAGGACTAACACTGGACTAATCATATCATACTAATCTCTCCCTGGTTGGAGAATGGCTTATTAAAACAGTACAAACAATGCACCTTCACTTGCCCTTAAACAGCCCGACTTTCAATACCTGACTTTGAAAACCACTGCATTAGATGAAGAAATCGGGGCCCGGTTTCCCAAAAGCAACCTAAGGCTAAGATCATTGTTAGAACCTTTGTAGGAGCATCGTTAAATCTCTGAGCTGTTTCCCAAAACCATCGTTACTAAAGTTGGACTTAAATACTCCTAGAACAGCTAAGTGAGTCGTTAGTAGGCATAGTCCCGTTGTGGTGATGCTTTCAGTTGACTGTACAGCATAGCCATGCACAATTGCATAGAAAAAAAAACTAAACGTCCCTTGTCTGTCATGAATGTTGAATAAAATTATCTTTTAATTTAGCCTACTCTGCCGATTGTCCGTGGGGTTGGTTCTTAGTCAGGTCGAAATTTGAGGCAAAATGTCTACAGGAAAGTATTATTAAACCGACTTCAAAACGCGTCTCTGTGTGTGGCAATCAAGGCTTGTTTGCTCATCAGCTAAGGCATGTGCACAAGACGGAAGTAGCCTGCATGCACACGATGCATACTAACCAAAGTCTTGCAGGTGTTTACATTGTTTTGTACAAGGTGATAGATATCTCAACGCCTGTACCGGTGCTCTAAAAAGTAAGGTAAACAAGACTTTTCTGTGCATATTTGGTCTCTCGACCAGCTGAAGGACCAACCGCACAGACAACCGGTAGAGTAAGTTCAAATGTAATGTTATTCAACATTCTGGCTTGTAAGGGAAGTTTCCAAGTTTTTGCAGTGCTTTGATTCAGACTGTATACCAAGAATTGGTATCAGTCTGATTTATTAGGCAACGTCGTTAGATGCTGTTTTGCCCTTCCACATCACTTTATACACAGAAGATCTCTGCTAAACATAGAATCAAGGTGCTTATCTGTCTGTGACCTCCGATAACTTCAGAATGAAGTTGACTACAAATACAAAGTTGCCAATGTCTTTGCAATTTGTACAAATAAGTGAAGGATAAAAATATGCTTCAAATGAAAAGAGATGACAGCATTAAAAGATAAATACAGTAGGCCTATTCATAGACATATATATATATATAAATCATGTTGAAATAAATTTCTTGTTCAATCAACTGAGTTTTATTTTGCTAATTGTAAGCTAACCTACTGTAATTTTTGCCTCAATATATTTCATGATGTGTAACAGCATGTGTGCAATGATGTGCCAAATATGTGATTTAGTGGATTATTATTGGGGAACCATTAGAATAAGCCGCCTCAATATAGGTGGTAATTTCTCTCTAGGAGCTGATCCATCGTCAGTATTGTGGAATACTTATAATGTAAAGGTAAGATTTGAATTGAGAAAGCTGATCCGAGAGCAGTGCGGCCTTTCTTTCGATCCTACCAGTATGGACATATTCTCCAACGAAGCACTGAGTGAACGTTAACTCTACGTTGTGTTCTGGAAACGCATGTTACATCTTCGGCCGTTGTAAGAACGATGCACCGTTAAAACACTCATAAGTTCCATCGCTATCGGGAAACTGGGCCCAGAGCAGTTAATGGAAGTGATGCGATAGTGGGTGAACGGTAGAACGGATGTGTATAGCTAGAAAGTCTGGAATTATGTGGCTTAGTTATAAGTATTTATAACTAAGACTATATTTTTATGATTACAATCTGTGATTAATTATATTTGATTGACTCGTCATAAAGCGAAACAAACTGTTGATGTATATGATGTTGTAAATGATCTTGTTTTATACTGTATGATTAAACCGATTATTGTTGTAGAGTTTGATAAGTGTTCTTGGAGATTAACCTTGGCAACCAGGTCTTAGATTTCTTCATCCTATGTATTATGAGTAGGGCCCTGTGTTTTGCTTAATAATGTCACATGACCTGGATTTAAAACGTTATTTAGAGCTTTTTCATCAACCTGTCCCCTTTTCTTTTTATGTCAGATGGTCCAACACCATCCTCAGACAGTTTCTTTCATTTTTGGTCTAATTCTCATTTCTAGAAAAAGCTTTAAAAAATGTTAAAATCCAGGTCATGTGACATGATTAACCAAAACACAGGGCCCTAATTATGAGATCAATGAAAGTGTAATCATCTGACCGCAAAATTAATTGTTTGGATGAAGGACAATATGGATGGTAATAATGTTAGTATTAACAATAAGACATTGGCCAACATACCACAATACAGTAGGCTACATATACATATATACTCTCTCTCTCCTTCCCCTCTCTCTCTCTCTCATTCTTTGCATCCCTTTTTTGTGTCTTTCCACTCCACACATGCTGCACGTGTCAGCTAAAGATCAGAGATATATTTGCCAAGCAATCAGCATAGAGACTCACACTGGTATCGTCTGAGTATGATGACCCTGATTCCCATGTAGTGTCTGCTGCGACCCACTGAACTTGGCTGCTGTGCTCTCTGCTCAGCCATAGAAGCCTACAGCCCTACACTAACCACGCCTTAATGATCACTGATGGGGTAACAAAAGCAATGACTACAGCACTTTGCAACTCTCCTCTTCTTTTCTCTTCTCTCTCATCTTCTCTCCCTTCCTTCCCTCTTCTCGCCCCTCCTCTCCCTTTCCCTCCTCTCATCCTGCCATCACAAATGTCTTATCACATCAATGCTTCCCCTTTCACTGAGTGGAATGTAACTACACTCCAAAAGGGTTCTTCGACTGTCCCCATAGGAGAACACCATTTGGTTCCATGTAGAACCCTCTGTGGAAAGGGTTCTATCTGGAACCCAAAAAGGTTCTACCTGGAACCACAAAGGGTTCTCCTATGAGTGTAGGGCACTAAAAGAGAGATAGGGAATACAGAGTGGTTGGGTAAGGGATAAGTGGAGTTATAGTGTGGTGATGGAAGAGTGGAGGGATGGGGGGCAGAAAAGGAGGGAAGTAGGGGGACTGGTAAATTTAGAACCAAAAAGTTGCTATCTAGAACCTAAAAGTGTTTTTCGGCTGTCCCCATAGGAGAACTCTTTGAAGAACCCTTTTTATTTCCAGGTAGAACCATTTTGGTTCCAGGTAGAGAACCCTTTGGGGTTCCATGTAGAACCCTTTCCACAGAGGGTTCTACCTGGAACCAAAAAGGGTTCTCCTATAGGGACAGCCGAAGAACCCTTTTGGAACCCATTTTTCTAAGTGTGTCATTTAGCAGACACTCCAGAGCGATTTACAGGAGCGATTAGGGTTAAGTGCCTTGCTCAAGGGCACACCGGCAGATTTTTCACCCAGTCAGCTTGGGATTCGAACCAGCGACCTTTCAGCTACTGGCCCAACGCTCTTAACAGCTACGCAACCTGCCACCCCATAATGATTCATAGGCATGTTTTAGTTCTACTACCCCTGCATGTAAAATCTGCTTATCAGCTCAAGCATGTCACAATCAGCAGCACTGGGGTGGGTGGGGGGAGAGAGAGATTGGAAATGGGTGGACCAAAGATCCTGCATCCATGCATCTGTATGAGAGAGAGAGAAAGAGAGAGAGGAACAGCGTGAGTGATATACTGAAGATAGACAGAGAGGGGGAGGGGGGAGACTGAGCGAGAGATAGATTGGGAGAAAGGGAGGAGCAGAGAAGTGCAGTGCTGCACGCGTGTCTGTGTGAGAAAGAGGAGAGAGTGAACTAGAAAACGAGTGAGGGAGGAGAGAGTGATGCAGCTAGCAGGGAAGCTAATGGAAGGTTTACACAGGAGTCAAGACACAGCGCTAGGCACCAACCCAAAGGAGTAAAAGGAGGGATTGCCAATGCACACACGCCCACACAGTTACACACCACACACAGAGCAGACAGCATGTATAAGGTAAGGATGTTATTCTGTTTGATTTATAATTATTCTGGCAGACGTGGTCACAGCAGGAGGGAAGGATTCAGCAATTAAAGGGATTGAGGAATACAGCATGTGTGTGCACATTTATGTGAAAGCTGCAGGGATGCTCAGCCTCGTGTGTGTGTGTGTGTGTGTTCTTGTGAAACCTGCTAGGATTCTCCAATGACAGCTGAGGCAGACAAATGCTGGATTTTACCAAAACAAGTGCAGTGGATTTATAGATTGGATTTAAAGATTACATATGGCAATCTATTTAGTTTGCTATAGCTGCTTTTTGTTTGATTTGGTATTAGAGGTAGCATTGAATGCCATGGAACTCTAAGTTGAATGATACATTTCGATGTCTTTGTGTTCTGTGTGTGTGTGTGTGGGGGGGCGTGTCTGTCTATATCTGTGTGTCCATGTGGATAAGCGTGTGCTGCTCACATGCATGCTAATGCAAAGTACATTTCTCAGACTAATTCTATCCGTTTATACAAATTGCATTTGAATTGCAAAGATTAGCATGTATTTTGAAACATCAGTAATGGAATGATAAGGACACACATTGCATTCTTACCTTGCATGACCGCCCCTGCTCTCTTTGGCCTGGAATGATTCAATACATGACCTTAGAGTGATCTGGTTTCTTTTTTTCTATCTTTCTTTTTTAAATACTACAGCATATTTTTAAACCACTTGTCATAAGCCATCACATTGCTTAAACCAACCCGTTGCTTTTCAGACACTTTAAGGGACAGAGGAAAGAGGTTTGTTTGCAGACCAGACAGTCAACCATTACTTAAGGACATGAGGTGAGGACATGGGTGGTGTCACGTACCAACACACACACACACTGGGTAGAAGGGCAGATGGTGCCAGGTCTGTGTTTGAGTGACCTTGCCTTCCTCCTCTCTGGCATCACCTACAACAACAGATGCATCATGCACTCTTTATCCAACTCTACAGGCAGGCTGATAGCGAAAGAGAGGCGAGTGCGTGTGGGGGTTCACCATCTGTCATAGAGACAGGCACTATGAAAGACTATTGTATGTCTACGCAACGTGATGATAAGTAAACTTGCCTGAGACCTGAAGACTTGTGTTAGAGCTAATGCCTATAGGCTTTGTCTCAGTAGGCTGATGTGGTCCTGAGACACAAGACAGTAACAACCATGTAACTATAGGAGTGAGCTATAACAGATCTGAAGAAAATCTTTAAAATCTCTTCACACTGCTTATCATTTTGGTCTCTGAAGTTTAAACAGTCAATGATTTTGGCTTTTAACAATGTCTCAACCATGTCCATTGGCCCAATGCTTAGCTAAAAGTACAGACCTCTTTGTCTAATGCTTAGTCTTCTGGACAAGATAATCCTCTCACCATCTTCACTACTGCGTGCAGCAATATAGTATAGTGTGCATGTAACAGACTACCATGCCACAGATGGCACTAACACATTGTAGTCCCACTAGTATTCTATAGATCACTCAGTATTAGAAAGTACTACCAAAGGCATTCCTCTTGTCCCTGACCATATAGCCAGTAGGAAACCCCAGATTGTTCAGTGGCAGGCAGACAAGTGTCAGTGGGAGAAGGCTGTCCACTCTAAGCTCTCCTCCACCGCTTGTAATCAGAGTCTCGGAGAGGGGAAGGATGGAGGAATATAAGGGAGGGACAGAGAAGATGGGGAGGGAGAGAAAGAGGGTAGGGGGAGAAGGGCAGAGACGATGGGAGGGAGTAAGAGAGAGGGAAAGAGGTGGGCATGAAAGAGGGAGAAGGGTAGGTAGGAGATGGAGGGAGAAGGGGGAGGGAGAGGGGGAGGATGAAGGAGGGATAGGAGGGAGGCGGGATAGAAAGATGGGTTGGGAGGTAACGAAGAGGAATGGAGAGGGAGAATGTAGGAGAGAGAAGGGATCCAGCTTTTGTCAAATTAATGTCAAAAGTAGAATTTTAGCATTTTAGCTAACCCTAACCATTTTCCTAACCTTAACCTAATTCTCCTAACCTGGTGCATTAATTCTCCTAACCTGCTGCGTAAATTCTAACCTGCTACAAAAAGTCAAATCTGACGTTATTTTTTCAAAAGCTGGATTCCTTCTAGCCATAACCCAGTAAGAGGGGGCATGAGAGGGAGGCAATCTGTAGAAATTACTGATGAGGACCAGAGACTTTCTGAGCAGAGAGGTCAGGGGGTCATGACCTGGCTTATTAAGATAGAAATGGACTGTCAAGATTGGAACAGACATGGCTTTTTGTTGCAGTGTAAATAACCATACTAGCCATATTAATTTATTTTATATCCCTGAAGACCTCTTCCTAATGCAACCATGACCATTTGTATTATACTCTCTAGCTTGTCATTGGTAGGCACAGAGTGATTTGTTACCTCTTCTACAGTGGGGAAAAAAAGTATTTAGTCAGCCACGAATTGTGCAAGTTCTCCCACTTAAAAAGATGAGAGAGGCGTGTAATTTTCATCATAGGTACACGTCAACTATGACAGACAAAATGAGGAAAAAAAATCCAGAAAATCACATTGTAGGATTTTTAATGAATTTATTTGCAAATTATGGTGGAAAATAAGTATTTGGTCAATAACAAAAGTTTCTCAATACTTTGTTATATACCCTTTGTTGGCAATGACACAGGTCAAACGTTTTCTGTAAGTCTTCACAAGGTTTTCAAACACTGTTGCTGGTATTTTGGCCCATTCCTCCATGCAGATCTCCTCTAGAGCAGTGATGTTTTGGGGCTGTCGCTGGGCAACACGGACTTTCAACTCCCGCCAAAGATTTTCTATGGGGTTGAGATCTGGAGACTGGCTAGGCCACTCCAGGACCTTGAAATGCTTCTTACGGAGCCACTCCTTTGTTGCCCGGGCGTTGTGTTTGCGATCATTGTCATGCTGAAAGACCCAGCCACGTTTCATCTTCAATGCCCTTGCTGATGGAAGGAGGTTTTCACTCAAAATCTCACGATACATGGCCCCATTCATTCTTTCCTTTACACGGATCAGTCGTCCTGGTCCCTTTGCAGAAAAACAGCCCCAAAGCATGTTTTTCCACCCCCATGCAAGTAGGTTTGGTGTTCTTTGGATGCAACTCAGCATTCTTTGTCCTCCAAACACGACGAGTTGAGTTTTTACCTAAAAGTTCTATTTTGGTTTCATCTGACCATATGACATTCTCCCAATCCTCTTCTGGATCATCCAAATACACTCTAGCAAACTTCAGACGGGCCTGGACATGTACCTGCTTAAGCAAGGGGACACGTCTGGCACTGCAGGATTTGAGTCCCTGGCGGCGTAGTGTGTTACTGATGGTAGGCTTTGTTACTTTGGTCCCAGCTCTCTGCAGGTCATTCACTAGGTCCCCCCGTGTGGTTCTGGGATTTTTGCTCACCGTTCTTGTGATCGTTTTGACCCCACGGGGTGAGATCTTGCGTGGAGCCCCAGATCGAGGTAGATTATCAGTGGTCTTGTATGTCTTCCATTTCCTAATAATTGCTCCCACAGTTGATTTCTTCAAACCAAGCTGCTTACCTATTGCAGATTCAGTCTTCCCAGCCTGGTGCAGGTCTACAATTTTGTTTCTGGTGTCCTTTGACAGCTCTTTGGTCTTGGCCATAGTGGAGTTTGGAGTGTGACTGTTTGAGGTTGTGGACAGGTGTCTTTTATACTGATAACAAGTTCAAACAGGTGCCATTAATACAGGTAACGAGTGGAGGACAGAGGAGCCTCTTAAAGTAGAAGTTACAGGTCTGTGAGAGCCAGAAATCTTGCTTGTTTGTAAGTGACCAAATACTTATTTTCCATCATAATTTGCAAATAAATTCATTAAAAATCCTACAATGTGATTTTCTGGAAAATATGTTCTCAATTTGTCTGTCATAGTTGAAGTGTACCTATGATGAAAATTACAGGCCTCTCTCATCTTTTTAAGTGGGAGAACTTGCACAATTGGTGGCTGACTAAATACTTTTTTCCCCCACTGTATTAGTCGAGTACACCAGTGGCGGTCACTGCCATTTAGGAAATACCCGTGCTAAGGACTATTCAACGCTGGTCTGACCAATCGGAATCCACGCTTCAAGATTGTTTTGATCACGCGGACTGGGATACAGTTGAAGTCGGAAGTTTACATACACTTAAATTGGAGTCATTAAAACTCGTTTTTCAACCACTCCACAAATTTCTTCTTAACAAACTATAGTTTTGGCAAGTCGGTTAGGACATCAACTTTGTGCATGACAAGTAATTTTTCCAACAATTGTTTACAGACAGATTATTTCACTTATAATTCACTGTATCACAATTCCAGTGGGTCAGAAGTTTACATACACTAAGATGACTGTGCGTTTAAACAGCTTGGAAAATTCCAGAAAATGATGTCATGGCTTTAGAAGCTTCTGATAGGCTAATTGACATCATTTGAGTCAATTGGAGGTGTACCTGTGGATGTATTTCAAGGCCTACCTTCAAACTCAGTGCCTCTGCTTGACATCATGGGAAAATCAAAAGAAATCAGCCAGACATTTGTTTTTAGACCTCCACATGTCTGGTTCATCCTTGGGAGCAATTTCCAAATGCCTGAAGGTACCACGTTCATCTGTACAAACAATAGTACTCAAGTATAAACACCATGGGACCATGCAGCCGTCATACCGCTCAGGAAGGAGACGCGTTCTGTCTCCTAGAGATGAACGTACTTTGGTGCGAGAAGTGCAAATCAATCCCGGAACAACAGCAAAGGACCTTGTGAAGATGCTGGAGGAAACAGGTACAAAAGTATCTATATCCACAGTAAAACGAGTCCTATATCGACATAACCTGAAAGGCCGCTCAGCAAGGAAGAAGCCACTGCTCCAAAACCGCCATAAAAAATCCAGACTACGGTTTGCAACTGCACATGGGGACAAAGATTGTACTTTTTGGAGAAACGTCCTCTGGTCTGATGAAACAACAATAGAACTGTTTGGCCATAATTACTATTGTTATGTTTGGAGAAAAAAGGGGGTTGCTTGCAAGCCGAAGAACACCATCCCAACCGTGAAGCACGGGGGTGGCAGCATCATGCTGTGTGGGTGATTTGCTGCAGGAGCGACTGGTGCAGTTCACAAAATAGATGGCATCATGAGGAAGGAAAATTATGTGGATATATTGAAGCAACATCTCAAGACATCAGTCAGGAAGTTAAAACTTGGTCGCAAATGGGTCTTCCAAATAGACAATGACCCCAAGCATACTTCCAAAGATGTGGCAAAATGGTTTAAGGACAACAAATTCAAGGTATTGGAGTGGCCATCACAAAGCCCTGTCCTCAATCCTATAGATCATTTGTGGGCAGAACTGAAAAAGCGTGTGCGAGCAAGGAGGCCTACAAACCTGACTCAGGTGCACCAGCTCTGTCAGGAGGAATGGGCCAAAATTCACCCAACTTATTGTGGCAAGCTTGTGGAAGCCTGAAACGTCTCACCGAAGTTAAACAATTTAAAGGCAATGCTACCAAATACTAAGTAAGTGTATGTAAACTTTTGACCCACAGGGAATGTGATGAAAGAAATAAAAGCTGAAATAAATCATTCTCTCTACAATTAAACTGGCAAATCATCAGTATAGAGACAAAGTGGAGTCGCAATTCAACGGCTCAGACACGAGACGTATGTGGCAGGGTCTACAGACAATCACGGACTACAATAGGAAAACCAGCCACATCGCCGACACCGACGTCTCGCTTCCAGACAAGCTAAACACCTTCTTCGCCCGCTTTGAGGATAACACAGTGCCACTGACGAGGCCCACTACCAAGGACTGTGGCCTCTCCTTCTCCGTGGCCAACGTGATTAAGACGTTTTAAGCATGTTAACCCCCACAAGGCTGCCGGCCCAGACGGCATCCCTAGCCGCGTCCTCAGAGCATGTGCAGACCAGCTGGCTGGTGTGTTTATGGACATATTCAATCTCTCCCTTTCCCAGTCTGCTGTTCCCACATGCTTCAAGATGGCCACCATTGTTCCTGTACCCAAGAAAGCAAAGGTAACTGAACTAAATGACTATCGCCCTGTAGCACTCACCTCTGTCATCATGAAGTGCTTTGAGAGACTAGTCAAGGATCATAGCACCTCTACCTTACCTGTCACCCTAGACCCATTTCAATTTGCTTACCGCCCCAACAGATCCACAGACGATGCAATCGCCATCACACTGCACACTGCCCTATCCTATCTGGACAAGAGGAATACCTATGTAAGAATGCTGTTCATTGACTATAGCTCAGCATTCAACACCACAGTACCCTCCAAGCTCATCATCAAGCTCAAGGCCCTGGGTCTGAACCCCACCCTGTGCAACTGGGTCCTGGTCTTCCTGACGGGCCGCCCCCAGGTGGTGAAGGTAGGAAACAACATCTCCACTTCGCTGATGCTCAACACTGGGGCCCCACAAGGGTGCGTGCTCAGCCCCCTCCTGTACTCCCTGTTCACCCATGACTGCGTTGCCAAGCACGCCTCCAAATCAATCATCAAGTTTGCAGACGACACAACAGTAGTAGGCTTGATTACCAACAATGACGAGAACGCCTACAGGGAGGAGGTGAGGGCTCTGGGAGTGTGGTGCCAGGAAAATAACCTCTCACTCAACGTCAACAAAACAAAGGAGATGATCGTGGACGTCAGGAAGCAGCAGAGGGTGCACCCCCCTATCCACATCGACGGGACCGCAGTGGAGAAGGTGGAAAGCTTCAAGTTCCTTGGGTACACATCACGACAAACTGAAATGGTCCACCCATGCAGACAGTGTGGTGAAGAGGGCGCAACATAGCCTCTTCAACCTCAGGAGGCTGAAGAAATTCGGCTTGGCACCTAAAACCCTCACAAACTTTTACAGATGCACAATTGAGAGCATCGGGCTGTATCACCACCTGGTACGGCAACTACACTGCCCGCAACCTTAGGGCTCTCCAGAGGGTGGTGCGGTCTGCCGAACGCATTATCGGGGGCAAACTACCCGCCCTCCAAGACACATACAGCACCCGATGTCACAGGAAGGCCAAAAAGATAATTAAGGACATCAACCACCCAAGCCACTGCCTGTTCACCCCGCTATCATCCAGAAGGCGAGGTCAGTACAGGTGCATCAAAGCTGGGACCGAGAGAATGAAAAACAGCTTCTATCTCAAGGCCATCAGACTGTTAAATTGCCATCACAAGCACATTAGAGGCTGCTGCTGCCTATTGAAATCACTGGCCACTTTAAGAAATGGAACACTAGTCACTTTAATAATGTTTACATACAGTGGAGAGAACAAGTATTTGATACACTGCCGATTTTGCAGGTCTTCCTACTTACAAAGCATGTAGAGGTCTGTAATTTTTATCATAGGTACACTTCAACTGTGAGAGATGGAATCTAAAACAAAAATCCAGAAAATCACATTGTATGATTTTTAAGTAATAAATTGCATTTTATTGCATGACATAAGTATTTGATACATCAGAAAAGCAGAACTTAATATTTGGTACAGAAACCTTTGTTTGCAATTACAGAGATTACATACGTTTCCTGTAGGTCTTGACCAGGTTTGCACACACTGCAGCAGGGATTTTGGACCACTCCTCCATACAGACCTTCTCCAGATCCTTCAGGTTTTGGGGCTGTCGTTGGGCAATACGGACTTTCAGCTCCCATCAAATATTTTCTATTGGGTTCAGGTCTGGAGACTGGCTAGGCCACTCCAGGACCTTAAGATGCTTCTTACGGAGCCACTCCTTTGTTGCCCTGGCTGTGTGTTTCGGGTCGTTGTCATGCTGGAAGACCCAGCCACGACCCATCTTCAATGCTCTTACTGAGGGAAGGAGGTTGTTGGCCAAGATCTCGCGATACATGGCCCCATCCATCCTCTCCTCAATACGGTGCAGTCGTCCTGTCCCCTTTGCAGAAAAGCATCCCCAAAGAATGATGTTTCCACCTCCATGCTTCACGGTTGGGATGGTGTTCTTGGGGTTGTTGTGACACTCTGGCTCCATGGACTTTATTATTGAGCCAGGGTTGTTCATTTTCCTTGTTTGGGTGTATTTCTATGTTGGGTATTCTGGTTGTTTCATTTCTATGTGTGGTGATTGTTCGTGATTATTCAGGTGACTCCCAATCGGAGGTAACGAGTGACAGCTGTCGGCTCGTTATCTCTGATTGGGAGCCATATTTATACTGTGTGTTTTCTCGTGGGTATTGTGGGTTTTTGTTCCAGGTTCAGTCATAGTCACTGTAGGACTTCACTATCGTCATTTGTTTGTTGTTTTCGTGGTTGCTTTTTATTAAATAAAGTCATCATGTTCACTCCACGCGCTGCGTATTGGTCCGTTTCCTCAGACGATCGTGACAGAAAAACCCACCATAAAGGGACCAAGCAGCGCGTCCAGGAACAAAGGGTCTGGACATGGAAGGAACTGTTGGACGGTAAAGGGTCCTGGACTTGGGAGGAGATCCTGGATGGTATGGATCGCCGACCATGGAACGAGACGGTGGAGAGGCGACGGCGAGAGGAGCAACGGCATCGGCAGGGCCATCGTCGGAAGGACGAGAGGCAACCCCAAAACGTTTTTTGGGGGGGGCACATGGCTTGGGCGACTGAGCAGCAGGAGGCTGCCACAAGGCAGATTCAGAAGGCTACCAGGTTAAGGGGGCTGACGGAGGCAGAGAAGGGACGGATTCAGGAGGCTACCAGGTTAAGGGGGTCACTGGCCAAAGTAGGGAAAGGAGATGTAGAGGCACGGCGTGAGAGACTGAGGTGTGTATCCAGTCCGGTCCGGCCCGTTCCTAATCCCGAGGTACAGCCAGTAGTGTGTGTCCCCAGTACGGTACGGCCTGTTCCGGCCCCTCGCACTAAGTGTACGGTGCGCGTCGCCAGCCCAGCCCGGCCTGTTCCTGAGCCTCATACGAAGCCTACGGTGCGCGTCGCCAGCCCAGCCCGGCCTGTTCCGGCCACTCGCACCAGGGATACGGTGCGCTCCGCCAGCCCGGCCCGGCCTGTTCCGGCCACTCGCACCAGGGATACGGTGCGCGTCGCCAGCTCAGCCCGGCCTGTTCCTACTCCACGCACCAGGGATACGGTGCGCCGCCAGCCCGGCCCGGCCTGTTCCGGCCACTCGCACCAGGGATACGGTGCGCGTCGCCAGCCCAGCCCGGCCTGTTCCTACTCCACGCACCAGGGATACGGTGCGCTCGCCAGCCCGGCCCGGCCTGTTCCGGCCTCTCGCACCAGAGATACGGTGCGCGTCGCCAGCCCAGCCCGGCCTGTTCCTGCTCTCCGCACTAGGCCTACGGTGCGTCCCCAGGGCCAAGCATGCCCTGTTGCTGCTCTCCGCACTAGGCCTTATGTGCGTCCCCAGGGCCAAGCATGCCCTGTTGCTGCTTCCCGCACTAGCCCTGAGATGCGTGTCCTCAGCCCGGTACCTCCAGTTCCGGCACCACGCATCAGGCCTACGGTGCGTCCCCAGGGCCAAGCATGCCCTGTTGCTTCTCCCCGCACTAGCCCTGAGATGCGTGTCCTCAGCCCGGTACCTCCAGTTCCGGCACCACGCATCAGGCCTATGGTGCGTCCCCAGGGCCAAGCATGCCCTGTTGCTTCTCCCCGCACTAGCCCTGAGATGCGTGTCCTCAGCCCGGTAACTCCAGTTCCGGCACCACGCACCAGGCCTACGGTGCGCCTCAGACGGCCAGAGTCTGCCGTCTGCCCAACGGGCCTGAACTGTCCGTCTGCCCAACGCCGTCTGAACTGCCCGTCTGCCCAACGCCCGTCTGAACTGCCCGTCTGCCCAACGCCGTCTGAACTGTCCGTCTGCCCAACGCCGTCTGAACTGCCCGTCTGTACTGAGCCTGCAAAGCCGCCCGTCTGCCATGAGCCTTCAGAGCCGTCCGCCAGACCGGGAGCCGCTAGAGCTCTCCGCCAGACAGGATCAGCCAGAGCCTTCCGCCAGACAGGATCAGCCAGAGCCTTCCGCCAGACAGGATCAGCCAGAGCCTTCCGCCAGACAGGATCAGCCAGAGCCTTCCGCCAGACAGGATCAGCCAGAGCCTTCCGCCAGACAGGATCAGCCAGAGCCTTCTGCCAGACAGGATCAGCCAGAGCCTTCTGCCAGACAGGATCAGCCAGAGCCTTCTGCCAGACAGGATCAGCCAGAGCCTTCCGCCAGCCAGGATCCGCCAGAGCCGTCCAGCCAGGATCCGCCTGAGCCAGCCAGCCAGGATCCGCCAGCTAGTCAGGTACTGTCCCTTAGCCCGGTGCTGCCCCTTAGTCCGGTGCTGCCCCTTAGTCCGGTGCTGCCCCTTAGCCCGGTGCTGCCCCCTTAGCCCGGTGCTGCCCCTTAGCCCGGTGCTGCCCCTTAGTCCGGTGCTGCCCCTTAGTCCGGTGCTGCCTCTAAGTCCGGTGCTGCCCCTTAGTCCGGTGCCGCCCCTTAATCCAGGTGGGTTTAGTTGGGGGGTGGTCATGTGGAGGGGGCTACGGAAGCGGATAGTGACTAAGGTGGGGTGGGGACCACGACCTGGACCAGAACCGCCACCATGGACAGACGCCCACCCAGACCCTCCCCTAGACTGTATGCTGGTGCGCCCGGGAGTGCGCACCTTTAGGGGGGTACTGTGACACTCTGGCTCCATGGACTTTATTATTGAGCCAGGGTTGTTCATTTTCCTTGTTTGGGTGTATTTCGATGTTGGTATTCTGGTTGTTTCATTTCTATGTGTGGTGATTGTTCGTGATTATTCAGGTGACTCCCAATCGGAGGTAACGAGTGACAGCTGTCGGCTCGTTATCTCTGATTGGGAGCCATATTTATACTGTGTGTTTTCTCGTGGGTATTGTGGGTTTTTGTTCCAGGTTCAGTCATAGTCACTGTAGGACTTCACTATCGTCATTTGTTTGTTGTTTTCGTGGTTGCTTTTTATTAAATAAAGTCATCATGTTCACTCCACGCGCTGCGTATTGGTCCGTTTCCTCAGACGATCGTGACAGTTGTACTCATCCTTCTTCTTCCTCCAAACACGGCGAGTGGAGTTTAGACCAAAAAGCTCTATTTTTGTCTCATCAGACCACATGACCTTCTCCCATTCCTCCTCTGGATCATCCAGATGGTCATTGGCAAACTTCAGACGGGCCTGGACATGCGCTGGCTTGAGCAGGGGGACCTTGCGTGCGCTGCAGGATTTTAATCCATGACGGCGTAATGTGTTACTAATGGTTTTCTTTGAGACTGTGGTCCCAGCTCTCTTCAGGTCATTGACCAGGTCCTGCCGTGTAGTTCTGGGCTGATCCCTCACCTTCCTCATGATCATTGATGCCCCATGAGGTGAGATCTTGCATGGAGCCCCAGACCGAGGGTGATTGACCGTCATCTTGAACTTCTTCCATTTTCTAATAATTGCGCCAACAGTTGTTGCCTTCTCACCAAGCTGCTTGCCTATTGTCCTGTAGCCCATCCCAGCCTTGTGCAGGTCTACAATGTTATCCCTGATATCCTTACACAGCTCTCTGGTCTTGGCCATTGCGGAGAGGTTGGAATCTGTTTGTTTGAGTGTGTGGACAGGTGTCTTTTATACAGGTAACGAGTTCAAACAGGTGCAGTTAATACAGGTAATGAGTGGAGAACAGGAGGGCTTCTTAAAGAAAAACTAACAGGTCTGTGAGAGCTGGAATTCTTACTGGTTGGTAGGTGATCAAATACTTATGTCATGCAATTAAATGCAAATTAATTACTTAAAAATCATACAATGTGATTTTCTGGACTTTTGTTTTAGATTCCATCTCTCACAATTGAAGTGTACCTATGATAAAACCTCTACATTTGTAAGTAGGAAAACCTGCAAAATCGGCAGTGTATCAAATACTTGTTTTCCCCACTGTATCTTGCACTACTCATCTCATATGTATATACTGCATTCTATTCTATAATATTCTACTGAATCTTAGTCCATGCCGCTCTGTCATTGCTTTTCCATATATGTATATTTTCTTAAATTCCATTTCTTACTAGTTTTGTGTGTATTAGGTATATGTTGTGAAATTGTTAGATATTACTTGTTAGATATTACTGCACTGCCGGAGCTAGAAGCACAAGCATTTCGCTACACCCGCTATAACTTCTGCTAAACACGTGTATGTGACTAATAACATTTGATTTGATTGGATTTGATGATGAGGGAAGACAATATTTTTTTCCATGAGCATGGCCTTATTTGTCACGCCCTGGCTCTGGGACTCTGTTATGTTGAGCCAGGGGGGGTTGTTTCTATGTGTTTTGTGTGCTAGGTTGTTTATCTAGTTCATTTGTTTCTATGTTGGCCGGTGTGGTTCTCAATCAGAGGCAACGTGAATCAGCTGTTGCTTGTTGTCTCTGATTGGGACCCATACTTAGGTAGCCTGTGTTGCCACAGTGTTTGTGGGATCTTGTTCCGTGTATGGTTAGTGTTTGTAACCAAGGACGTCACGTTATCGTTTTGTTGTTTTGTTCGTTGTGGTGAATTAATAAAAAAGTATGTTCACTTATCACGCTGCGCATTGGTCCACTGTATTCGACGAGCGTGACAGAAGATCCCACCATAACTGGACCAAGCAGCGTGTCCAGGAGCCAACGCCAGGGGTGACTCTTATGGATGTCCACTTCGACTGGGTCAAGCAGCGTGTCCAGGAGCCAACGCCAGAGAGGACTCTTATGGATATCAACCTCGACTGGGTCAAGCCGCGTGAGGAGGAGAGAGGTTGGACTTGGGAGTAGAGGAGCGAGAGTCTGGCGAGAGCCATGGAGGCCTGGTCCACGGGGAGGAGAGACGGGCAGTAAATTTTTAGGGGGGGTCTCACGCCGTGGATGACGGGGCAGCAGGAGGTCGGGATAGAGTGGTTCAGCGGGTTGGCAAGGGAGGCCGCCAGGTTACGGGAGTCACTGGTCACCAGGGGGAAGGAGAATGTAGAGGCACGGCGAGAGGTACTGGGGTGTGTTGACAGTCCGGTCCGGCCCGTTCCTGATCCCCGCGTAGGGCCAGTGGTGTGTGTCCCCAGTACGGTCCGGCCCGTTCCTGATCTCCGCGTAGGGCCGGTGGTGTGTGCCCCCAGTACGGTCCGGCCTGTTCCTGCTCCCCGCACCAAGCCTATGGTGCGCGTCGCCAGCCCGGCCCGGCCTGTTCCTGCTCCCCGCACCAAGCCTATGGTGCGCGTCGCCAGCCCGGCCCGGCCTGTTCCTGCCCCTCGCACCAAGCCAATGGTGCGCGTCGTCAATCCGGTCCGGCCTGTTCCTGCTCCCCGCACCAAGCCTATGGTGCGCGTCGCCAGCCCGGCCCGGCCTGTTCCTGCTCCCCGCACCAAGCCAATGGTGCGCGTCGCCAGCCTGGCCCGGCCTGTTCCTGCTCCCCGCACCAAGCCTATGGTGCGCGTCGCCGGCCCGGCCTGTTCCTGCTCCCCGCACCAAGCCAATGGTGCGCGTTGTCAGCCAGGTCCGGCCCATTCCTGCTCCCCGCACCAAGCCTGTGGTGCGCATCGTCAGCCCGGTCCGGTCCGTTCCTGCTCCCCGCACCAAGCCTGTGGTGCGCTTCGTCAGCCCGGTTCGGCCCGTCCCTGCTCCCCGCACCAAGGCTGTGGTGCACGTCGTCAGTCCGGCACAGCCCGTGCCTGGGTCACCGGTGCCTGGTCAGGTACCGGTTAGCTGCTCCACATCAGAGCCTGAGCGATCCGCTCCACCGATGTCCAGTCCAGATCCAGCCAGCAGGGCCAGACCGGACCAGGGGCGCTATGGGGGGTTTGTTGGAGGGTGGGGGTCAAGCCCGGAGCCGGAACCGCCTCCGAGGAGGAATGCCCACCCGGCCCTCCCCTGTTCGGTTTATGTTTGGCACGGTCGCAGTCCGCGCCTTTGGGGGGGGGTACTGTCACGCCCTGGCTCTGGGACTCTGTTATGTTGAGCCAGGGTGTGTTGTTTCTATGTGTTTTGTGTGATAGGTTGTTTATCTAGTTCATTTGTTTCTATGTTGGCCGGTGTGGTTCTCAATCAGAGGCAACGTGAATCAGCTGTTGCTTGTTGTCTCTGATTGGGACCCATACTTAGGTAGCCTGTTTTGCCACAGTGTTTGTGGGATCTTGTTCCGTGTATGGTTAGTGTTTGTAACCAAGGACGTCACGTTATCTTTTTGTTGTTTTGTTCGTTGTGGTGAATTAATAAAAAAGTATGTTCACTTATCACGCTGCGCATTGGTCCACTGTATTCGACGAGCGTGACATTATTTCTATTACAGCATGTTGGATGACTGTCATTCATATTCCATTCACCCAGTTCAATGTAACATCGATAGGTTTAGGCTAGTACATGATACTCGAAATTTGTCTGTACCCATCATGAGGTTGCTACAACCTAGCCGATGAATGAAAGTTTACAACGGTAGATGCACACAGGTCGAGAGAACATTTTGAGATAACAGACAGTGACACATTCAATACTGCCTTGCACACTCTTGCCTGCATCTAGCTTATCTAGGGTGTAATGATTAGTCCAACAGTTTCAAACGAGAGTTTCTATTGGACAAATTCAGGTATTTTTTATCCCCGTTTCGTTTGCTTCCGTTTAAGAAAAGTTTTTCAACAGAATTGGCGGAATGAATACACCCCTGATCACACATAAACACAGTTCACTTTCATAGCAGCCATGTTGTATTCATTCTAGCCTCTATGCACTCTCCTCCTCTCACCTCTTTCCTTCCTTTGTGGACTTCAATGAACAACACATCAGCTGTATGTGACCAGGCAAAACATTTTTTCCAAAACATGTCATAACCTAGGGTGACCATACGTAATCTTTTTCCCGGACATGTCCTCTTTTTGGACCAAAAAAAATATGTCCGGCCGGGATTTCTAAATCGCCCAAAATGTAAATTCACAGATGATTTACAGAGAAAATTCCTGTGTTTTCGTCTTGGTCAGGATCCGTGTGAAGCAGAATGCATGACCTGCAAAGCTGGCACGTACGTGTCAGTGTCAAATAAAGGTGCTAGCGACCTAGAAGCCCACACAAGCTCTGCAAAACACAAAATTGCAGCTAAAGGAGAGAGTTTGTCAGGTAAATTAACTGACTATTTTGTGAGAGCAGGTAAAACAGAAGATGCTGTTACTGCTGCGGAGGGAGTTTTTGCATTCCACACCACGAAGCATCACAATAGCTACAGATCAATGGACTGTACGTCTGCCTTGTTAAAAAGACATTCCTTGATTCCGAGACTGCGCGAACATTTTCAAGCGCTCGTACTAAGACCGAAGCAATTGTTAGCGATGTGATAGCACCACATTCTGTCGACATAGCTCTGAAAGCACTAGAAGACATACCTTACTGTGGTGTTTCTACTGATGAGAGCAATCACGGTGCTGTGAAAATATTCCCTCTGCTTATTCAGTATTTTGATTGGAAGAATGGTGGCGTGCAAAGTAAATTAGTCTAAGTTAAAAACACTCCAAATGAGACAGCTGATACGATTGCGCAATACATCAAAGAAACACTGGAAAATAATGGGATTTTTTCCAAATGTATTGCATTTACAGGTTACAACCTCAATACAATGTTCGGGGGAATCCGGCGTGATGAAGAAGGAAATAATATTTTCGCAAACTTAAAGAAGTCATTGCAGAACGAGTCTTTAATCGGTGTGGGCTGCCCAGCACACGTCTTGAACAATTGTGTTCATTATGGGGCAGACACACTAGATGTCGATATTGAGAACATCATCTTCAAAATATGTCAATACTTTCACATCTACACTGTGCGCACAGAGAATCTGAAGGAGTACTGTGAATTTGTTGATGTTAAATACAGAAGTCTCCTTTCTCACAGCAAGATGCGATGGCTGTCATTATTCCCAGGTATTGAGAGGCTGCTACAGATGTTTCCAGCCTTGAAAGCATTATTTTTGTCACAGGAAAAAACACCCTCCTTGATCAATAAGTTTTTTGAAGATGAGTTCAGTGAAATTTACCTCTGGCACATGCACTCACTCATGTGTGTGTGTTTCATTCACACATTCAGGAGATGGAAAGGGAGAGCAATTCAATTGTGGAAGTGAAGAACCTTTTGAACAAAGTCCACACCATGCTTCTTGAACGCAAGACCAATAACTTAATGTCCCTTAAAGTTAAGGGACTATTGGCACAAAAGCACAAGGATGGACTTGGTAAGAATTGTGACCATTTCAGTGCTCAAGTACAGGGTCTGTACAGTTCATGCCTGGAGTATCTGGAGAAATGGATGGCACCCATGGAGGAGTTCTCCTCTTTCATGTGGATGGATCTGAGTGAGACACCTGACTGGAATGACATAGAAGCCTGTATCAAACACCTGGAAGAAAAGGGGATGCCAATTGGTGATGCAAAGTGCTTTGATCAGGTCACCAACCTGGAGAAATTCACAGAAAGGTGTAACAATGATGAAGAGTTCAGTAATCTGCAAACACAAAAGAAGTGGACCAAATATTTTGAAAGGTCCAAAAGCATAGATTTTCATTCAGAGCTACTGAAGATTGCACAGTTTTTCTTTGCTATTCCTTCTCACAATGCAAATGTAGAGAGAGTTTTTTCACTGATGCAAAGCCAGTAGACAAAGGAAAGGAATCACTTGTCTGTTGAGTCACTGAAGGGGCTTCTGTGTTCACAATACAACTTTAAAACATGTCTTGCAAAGACTTTCATGCCTACTTGATTGGTAATCAAGGACTGTTGGGAAAGATTTGATCTTCGGGAAAGTATACCAGAGAGCATCAGGAGGACTGACATTATTTTTGACTGAAATAGTGGATTTTTTTTTATGACAACTGTTTATTTAATTTAATTTTAACCTATGGCCATGAAAAGAAACAGTGTCATGTAAAAGGTGTTAAAAGCTAAACTCTTTTTTTTTGTTGTTGTTATTATTCTATTGTTGAGGGCCAACAGTTGAATGGAAAGGATGTATTACTTTATGTATTAAAGTTCAATAACATAGTTGCATGGTTGTGAACACATTTGTATTTACCACCCACTGCGGGTGTCCTTCTGCCTCCCGCTCCCACTGTCCTCTTTTTTGAAAACTAAAATATGGTCACCCTATCATAACCGCTACACACAGCCTACATCGTTGTCCCATGTTAGCTAAAGTAACATCCTAGTCAACATAGCTAATATAACTAATGTGTTAGTAAACCCACTACAATCATGCAGTAACATTACAGTGTATAGTCAGTAAGCAGTTACACCGGCGGGCCCCGGTGGTAATAAATGAATAAAACCAAAAGCTTACCTTGACTTGGAAGAGTTCCAGTGTTGTGTTGGATAGTCATAGCCAGCTAGCTAACATAGCATCCCTCTGTTTGAGCCAGGTGTTTGAGTAACTAAACGTGCCAGCTGCATTTGCTAGCTAAGTAAGTGAAAGTGAAAAAAATGACTCTTTCTCTTGCTTCTCCTTCATTTTTGAAGAAATTAATTTGTTGAAAACTGTTCAACTATTGTCTTTCTCTCTCTTTGAGTCAACTAATCACCACATTTTATGCACTGCAGTGCTAGCTAGCTTTAGCTTTCTGTACTAGAGGTATTCTCTTATCCTTTGATTGGGTGGACAACATGTCAGTTCATGCTGCAAGAGCTCTGATAGGTTAGAGAATGTCCTCCGGAAGTTGTCATAATTACTGTGTAAGTCTATGGAAGGGGTGAGAACCAAGAGCCTCCTAGGTTTTGTATTGAAGTCAATGTACCAAGAGGAGGACGGAAGCTAGCTGTCCTCCGGCTACACCATGGTGCTACCCTACAGAGTGTGTTTTAATAAATTATTTGGTGACGTGGATATATTTAGTATAGTTTTATCTAAAAATGATAACTTTTTCAATGTTTTACAATTTTTATTTTTATGAAATTCACTGAATTTCCTCCTCTGAGAAGCCTCCACTGGCATACACAAATTTGCAGACGTTATCACAGGTGCAGCAAAATGCTTGTGTTTCTAGATCCAACAGCGCAGGAATAATACCTAGCAAAAAACAATTACTAAAAAAGACAGACATAACCAAACAAGTTAAAATAAAAAAAATAGGAAATATCAGAACGAACAATTTCAGAGTCTGTTATATATACACTGCTCAAAAAAATTAAGGGAACACTAAAATAAAACATCCTAGATCTGAATGAATGAAATAATCTTATTAAATACTTTTTTCTTTACATAGTTGAATGTGCTGACAACAAAATCACACAAACATTATCAATGGAAATCAAATTTATCAACCCATGGAGGTCTGGATTTGGAGTCACCCTCAAAATTAATGTGGAAAACCACACTACAGGCTGATCCAACTTTGATGTAATGTCCATAAAACAAGTCAAAATGAGGCTCAGTAGTGTGTGTGGCCTCCACGTGCCTGTATGACCTCCCTACAACACCTGGGCATGCTCCTGATGAGGTGGCAAATGGTCTCCTGAGGGATCTCCTCCCAGACCTGGACTAAAGCATCCGCCAACTCCTGGACAGTCTGTGGTGCAACGTGGCGTTGGTGGATGGAGCGAGACATGATGTCCCAGATGTGCTCAATTGGATTCAGGTCTGGGGAACGGGTGGGCCAGTCCATAGCATCAATGCCTTCCTCTTGCAGGAACTGCTGACACACTCCAGCCACATGAGGTCTAGCATTGTCTTGCATTAGGAGGAACCCAGGGCCAACCGCACCAGCATATGGTCTCACAAGGGGTCTGAGGATCTAATCTCGGTACCTAATGGCAGTCAGGCTACCTCTGGCGAGCACATGGAGGGCTGTGCGGCCCCCCAAAGAAATGCCACCCCACACCATGACTGACCCACTGCCAAACCGGTCATGCTGGAGGATGTTGCAGGCAGCAGAACGTTCTCCACGGCGTCTCCAGGCTCTGTCACGTCTGTCACATGTGCTCAGTGTGAACCTGCTTTCATCTGTGAAGAGCACAGGGCGCCAGTGGCGAATTTGCCATACGTTCTCTGGCAAATGCCAAACGTCCTGCACGGTGTTGGGCTGTAAGCACAACCCCCACCTGTGGACGTCGGGCCCTCATACCACCCTCATGGAGTCTGTTTCTGACCATTTGAGCAGACACATGCACATTTGTGGCCTGCTGGAGGTCATTTTGCAGGGCTCTGGCAGTGCTCCTCCTGCTCTTCCTTGCACAAAGGCGGAGGTAGCAGTCCTGCTGCTGGGTTGTTGCCCTCCTACGGCCTCCTCCACGTCTCCTGATGTACTGGCCTGTCTCCTGGTAGCGCCTCCATGCTCTGGACACTACGCTGACAGACACAGCAAACCTTCTTGCCACAGCTCGCATTGATGTGCCATCCTGGATGAGCTGCACTACCTGAGCCACTTGTGTGGGTTGTAGACTCCGTCTCATGCTACCACTAGAGTGAAAGCACCGCCAGCATTCAAAAGTGACCAAAACATCAGCCAGGAAGCATAGGAACTGAGAAGTGGTCTGTGGTCACCACCTGCAAAACCAGTCCTTTATTGGGGGTGTCTTGCTAATTGCCTATAATTTCCACCTGTTGTCTATTCCATTTGCACAACAGCATGTGAAATTTATTGTCAATCAGTGTTGCTTCCTAAGTGGACAGTTTGATTTCACAGTAAGTGTGATTGACTTGGAGTTACATTGTGTTGTTTAAGTGTTCCCTTTATTTTTTTGAGCAGTGTATATACAGTGCATTCAGAAAGAATTCAGACCCCTTCCATTTTTCCACATTTTTTTACGTTACAGCCTTATTCTAAAATTGATTAAATAAAAAATGTTCCTCATCGATCTACACACAATACCCCAAAACGACTAAGTGAAAACAGGTTTTTAGACATTTATTACATGCAAATGTAATAAAAAAACAAAACAGAAATACCTTATTTACATAAGTAATCAGACCCTTTGCTATGAGACTTGAAATTGAGCTCAGGTGCATCCTGTTTCCATTGACCATCTTTGACATGTTTCTACAATTTGATTGGAGTTCACCTGTGGTAAATTCAATTGATTGGACATGATTTGGAAAGTGTCGTGGAAATTCTAATTAATTAATGAGGAGAGACAAGGTCAATCACCAATCAAGATATTACTTTATTCAAAACGTATTAATAAGGGAGCAGGTCACACCACACACACAAATGAATAGAGTGAGTGCTCAGCAATAATGAGGCTGGTCGACCCCACACTCTTGAGTTTTGTGCCGAGAGTTCTGACATACAGAGATAAACAGAGGTCTTATATAGTAGACCTATAAATGCTTAGTCATGGCTGGTTCCACCACAACTGTCTCAATGTGTCGAACCAACAGATATCTACTGGATGAGGTGGCCAAATACTCTGTGTTCTCATGCAAGCACTAAGAACTGTTTGTTCTTAGAATAGAAGATAAGGAGAGACTTCGTTCTGAACAAAGATACCTTGTATCCGAACTTGCAAGTTTCAGAATACAGAAGGTGGGGGTAAGAACACAAGATGTGCACAGCCATGGTGAATTAGGTACAGAGTTATGTTAAAACAGCAACTTACACAAACAGAGTAACAGGATTGTACACACCGATCATTTATATTAACCGTAACGTAATGCTAATACTAATTGTTTCTCTCACAAAATGCACACACCTGTCTATTTAAGGTCCCACAGTTGACAGTGCATGTCAGAGCAAACACCAAGCCATGAGATCGAGTAAATTGTCCGTAGAGTTCCGAGACAGGATTGTGTCGGGGCACAGATCTGGGGAAGGGTACCAAAAATGTCTGCACCATTGAAGGTCCTCAAGAACACAGTGGCCTCCATCAGTCTTAAAATGGAAGAAGTTTGGATCCACCAAGACTCTTCCTTTTCCTTAAGCAATCGGGGATGAAGGGCCTTCGTCAGGGAGGTGACCAAGAACCCGATGGTCAATCTGACAGAGCTCCAGAGTTCCTCTGTGGAGATGGGAGAACCTTCCAGAAGGACAACCATCTCTGCAGCACTCCACCAATCAGGCCTTTATGGTAGAGTGACCAGACGGAAGCCACTCCTCAGTAAAAGGCACATGACAGCCCGATGGAGTTTGACAAAAGGCACCTAAAGGACTCTCAGACCATGAGAAACAAGATTCTCTGGTCTGATGAAACCAAGATTGAACTCTTTGGCATTAATGCCAAGCGTCACGTCTGGAGGAAACCTGGCACCATCCCTACAGTGGAGCATGGTGGTGGCAGCATCATTCTGTGGGGATGTTTTTCAGCGGCAGGGACTGGGAGACTAGTCAGGATCTAGGGGAAGATGAACGGAGCAAAGTACAGAGAGATCCTTGATGAAAACCTGCTCCAGACCGCTCAGGACCTGAGACTGAGGCGAAGGTTCACCTTCCAACAGGACAACGACCCTAAGCACACAGCCAAGACAACGCAGGAGTTGCTTCGGGACAAGTCACTGAATGTCCTTGAGTGGCCCAGCCAGAGCCCGGACTTGAACCCAATCGAACATATCTGGAGAGACCTGAAAATAGCTGTGCAGCTACGCTCCCCATCCAACCTGACAGAGCTTGAAAGCATCTACAGAGAAGAATAGGAGAATCTCCCCAAATACAAGTGTGCCAAGCTTGTAGCATCATCCCCAAGAAGACTCAGGGCTGTAATCGCTGCCAAAGGTGCTTCAACAACGTACTGAGTAAAGGGTCTGAATACTTATGCAAATGTGATATTTCAGTTGTTGTTTTTTATAAATTTGCAAACATTTCTTAACATGTTTTAGCTTTGTCATTATGGGGTATTGTGTGTAGATTGATGGGGGGAATGTAATACCTTTTAGAATAAGGTTGTAACGTAACAAAATGTGAAAAAAGTCAAGGGGTCTGAATACTTTCCGAATGCACTGTATATATCCGTTTATATACACTGAACAAAAATATAAACGCAACATGTAAAGTGTTGGTCCCATGTTTCATGAGCTGAAATAAAAAATCCCAGAAATGTTCCATACACACAAAAAGCTTATTTATCTCAGATTTTGTGCATACATTTGTTTATATCCCTGTTAGTGAGCATTTCTCCTTTGTCAAGATAATCCATCCACCTGACAGGTGTAGTATATCAAGAAGCTGATTAAACAGCATGATCATTACACAGGTGCACCTTGTGCTGGGGACAATAAAAGGCCACTTTAAAATGTGCAGTTTTGTCATACAACACAATACCACAGATGTCTCAAGTTTTGAAGGACCGTGCAATTGGCATACTGGCTACAGGAATGTCCAACAGAGCTGTTGCCAGATAATTTAATGTTAATTTCTGTACCATAAGCTGCCTCCAACATCATTTTAGAGAATTTGGCAGTACATCCAACCGGATTCGCAAAAGCAGACCAAATGTAACCACGCCAGCACAGGACTTCCACATCCGGCTTCTTCACGTGTGGGATTGTCTGAGGGGTAGGTGGGGGTGGTGCTGAGGAGTATTTTTGTCTGTAATAAAGCCCTTTTGTGGGGAAAAATTCACTCTGATTGGCTGAGCCTGGCTCCCCAGATTGGCTGCCAAACGGGTGGGCCTATGCCCTCCCAGGCCCACCCATGGCTGCACCCCTGCCAAGTCATGTGAAAACCATAGATTAGGGCCTAATTTATTTATTTCAATTGACTGACTTCCTTATATGAACTGTAACTCAGAGCAAAGCAGTCTGTGAGGTGCAGGGTAGAGTACCGGGTGGTAGCCGGCTAGTAAAAGTGACTAAGGTTCAGGGCAGGGGACTGGGCGGAGGCCGGCTAGTGGTGGCTGTTTAACAGTATGATGAGCTGGAGAAATGAGCTGCTTATCAGACCTTCGGTCCCAGTTTTGACACACCTGTACTGTCTCCTCCTTTTAGATGGTAGCGGGGTGAACAATTAGGTACTATGGTTAGGGTCAATGCCATTTCAATTCAGTCATTTCAGGAATTCAACTCAAATTCAAATTTTTCTAATTGAAAAGCATTGAGAAATGTCAGTTTATCTTCTGAATTCAAAAGGAATCTGACCCCAACTCTGGTAGGCTCTAGCCGTAACATTCTCCACACTTTCATTACTGTATTTCATGTTAGCATGCAAGCTATGTTACCTAACTTATGGGTAACACACACACACAGTTCGTTTTTCCAGGGAAGATAGAAAAGTTAATTGCATGATGCAGTGTATGGTGCAGGCATGCAATCATCATGTTGTTTGGATTAAACTTTTCATTTCTATTATTATGTTGTTTGGATTTGTAAGTTAATGGAGCAGATTTATGCTTGCTTTTGTTTATAGTACGGGATAATCATGTAATACAGGTTACGCGCGCGCGCGCGCGCACACACACACACACACACACACACACACACACACACACACACACACACACACACACACACACACACACACACACACACACACAAACAAACACAGAGGCCTGCAGACGCACCCACACACATGCACACACACACACAAATAAACACACACACAAACACACTCTCTCGCCCTCTTTCACACACACACACTGTCATGCCCTGGCTCTGGGGACACTGTTATGTTGAGCCAGGGTGTGTAGATTATGTGTTTTGTTTCTATGGGTGCTATTTCTATGTTGGCCAGAGTGGCTCCCAATCAGAGGCAACGAGTGTCAGGTGTTGCTGGCTGTCTCTGATTGGGAGCCATATTTATACAGTCTGTTTTTCATTCGTGTTTGTGGGATTTTGTTTCTAGTCTGTTTATGGTAGACCGTGAATTGTCACGTATCGTTTGTTGTTTTTGATCGTGTCTCGTAATAAAGAGTATGTTTGCCTGCAACGCTGCGCCTTGGTCCTCTCTGTTCGACGAACGTGACAAAAAATCCCACCACAACTGGACCAAGCAGCGAGTCGAGGAGCCATCGCCAGGGAAATCCCTAGCAGATCTCCGTGGCAGCCTCGACTGGGTCAAGCCGAGTGAAGAGCAGAGAGAGTGGACTTGGGAACAATGGAGGAAGAGCCTCGACTGGGTCAAGCCAATTGAGGAGCTGAATAGCGGGAGTTGGAGGCAGAAGAGCGAGAGTTGGGCGAGAACTATAGAGGCCTGGCCCACGGGGAGGAGAGACCCCCAGAACATTTTTAGGGGGGCTCACGACGTCGGGGGCAGTAGGAGGCCGCGATAGAGCGGTCCAGCGGGTTGGCAGAGGAGGCCGCCAGGTTACGGGGGCCACTGGTCGAAGAGGGGATGGAAGGTGTAGAGGCACGGCGAGAGGTACTGGGGTGTGTTACCAGTCCGGTCCGGCCCGTTCCAGATCCCGGTGTAGGGCCAGTGGTGTGTGTCCCCAGTACGGTCCGGGTCTGTTCCTGCTCCCGCACCAAGTCAGTGGTGCGTCACAGCCCGGCTCGGCCCGTTCCTGCTCCCCGCACCAAGTCAGTGGTGCGCCCGTCCAGCCCGGCTCGGCCCGTTCCTGCTCCCCGCACCAAGTCAGTGGTGCGCCGTCAGCCCGGCTCGGCCCGTTCCTGCTCCCCGCACCAAGTCAGTGGTGCGCTTCGTCAGCCCGGCTCGGCCCGTTCCTGCTCCCCGCACAAAGTCAGTGGTGCGCTCCGTCCAGCCCGGCTCGGCCCGTTCCTGCTCCCCGCACCAAGTCAGTGGTGCGCCCGTCAGCCCGGCTCGGCCCGTTCCTGCTCCCCGCACCAAGTCAGTGGTGCGCTTCGTCAGCCCGGCTCGGCCCGTTCCTGCTCCCCGCACCAAGTCAGTGGTGCGCTTCGTCAGCCCGGCTCGGCCCGTTCCTGCTCCCCGCACCAAGTCAGTGGTGCGTTTCGTCAGCCCGGTTCGGCTCACTCCTGCTCCTCACACCAAGCCAGTGGTGTGCGTTGTCAGTCCAGCACGGCCCGTGCCTGTTCTCCACACCAGGCCAGTGGTGGGCGTCGTCAGTCCGGCACGGCCCGTGCCTGTTCCACTGGTGCCTGGTTCGGCATTGGTCAGATGTTTTACGCCGGAGCTAGAGCAATCCGCTCCATCAGTGTGCAGTCCAGCTCCGGCCAGCGGGGCCAGACTGGACCAGGGGTATTTTGGGGGGTTGGAGAGGGAGCGGGGATCAGGCCCGGAGCCGGATCCGCCGCCTAGGCGGAGTGCCCACCCGGTCCCTCCCCTGTGGTATTTGGTTGACGCGGTCGGAGTCCGCGCCTTTAGGGGGGGGTACTGTCACGCCCTGGCTCTGGGGACACTGTTATGTTGAGCCAGGGTGTGTAGATTATGTGTTTTGTTTCTATGGGTGCTATTTCTATGTTGGCCAGAGTGGCTCCCAATCAGAGGCAACGAGTGTCAGGTGTTGCTGGCTGTCTCTGATTGGGAGCCATATTTATACAGTCTGTTTTTCATTCGTGTTTGTGGGATTTTGTTTCTAGTCTGTTTATGGTAGACCGTGAATTGTCACGTATCGTTTGTTGTTTTTGATCGTGTCTCGTAATAAAGAGTATGTTTGCCTGCAACACTGCGCCTTGGTCCTCTCTGTTCGACGAACGTGACACACACACAGCGCTCTTCTGTTATCTGTGGATCATTTTCCATGGTGGGAAAAGATGCCATGGTGTCGTTTTCTACAGATCATAATTTTTTTTCAGCACCAGCTATAGGATTACACACATGACTTCAGAGGATAGATAACACATACAAATCAGCCTAACAAGTTAATGGGACAATCTGGTATTTAGAGGACCACAACAGAAATAAGCCTTTGGGCTTCATGGTATATTATCCTCAATGATGTTTTTTTTTTAGGTATACCGTATTAAACCGGAGCCTTCTATGTACTTTTAAGGATCAAATAAATAAATAGAATATTATTAACAGATAAGAAAGGTCAATCATATTTGTTACAGGGAATAGTAACAGTTAGAGCAGCCTTTTGTCTCGGTTTCCAGCTGGTTTCTTTGGTTCAGCACAGGGTGGTGTCTCTCTCACACACACACACACACACACACACACAGTAAGTGTCAATCACTGCAGGCTGTATGATAGAGCATGGACTGACATTTCCATGGAGACATACCCCCAGGGGAGGATCCTATTGGATGAAGGTGTTACGGATTTCCTGACCTCACACTCATTATTTCTCAGGTTGGCTATGTCACGCGTGAGGAAATGGCTACGCTCTAATGTCTATATTAGCATACTACTTTGGATGCATGCACATTACATGATTTCATTCTAAGTAGTATGCTAGCGTGGACATTGAAACAGAGCTATTGTGTGCCTATGCCTGTGAGGGATGAGAAGTAATACTATACAGTATTTGAATTGGTATGTCCATTTCAATCATAAGTCCCACAGCCTTAGGGAAATGGATGTCCTCTCCCTTTAAGAAAACCCACAATACACTTCCCATGACGCCACAGAGCCACAGTCGGCCATATTGGAGCACAGGTGTGGAAGATTTCCCATTCCCGGTCAGCTCTGCTGGCCACACTTCATCAAAAAACTGAGCACAGCACATTAAAGGCCCAGTGCAGTCAAAAACTTGATTATATGTATTTCCACACTGAAGCTGGAATAACACTGAAAATGTGAAAATAATGATAATGCCCTTTTAGTGTAAGAGCTGTTTAACAAAGACTATCTGAAATATCAGCCTGTTTTGGTGGGATGGAGTTTTGGCCTTCCATGGTGTTTTCTATTATTAATTTTTTTCACAATGAATGAAAGATAACATTTAAAGACATTGTATATTTTCTCCCTTTTTTTACCCCCTTTGACCCCCCCAGAATGCCTCCAAACACATTTAAAAAGAAAGGAAAAGTCATTGAGTTACATGTCAGAAAACAAAACAAAAGTATACAACAATGTTACTTCAATACAAACAAAAATGTAATAGCCTAACAATTTCAGGTGATTAGGTGATCTTATAGGCCTATAGTAGTAATCTCAAGGGGCGGGGGTGGGGCCAAGAGTACTAATCTGGAGGAAGTGTTTGGAGCTGTTCAAAATAGGATATCGTTGGGTCCCAGGTGGAATAGAATGAGTTGGTTGACCCTCGAATGGTATACTTAATATTTTTCTAATTTTAGGAACATCATCAGATCTTTGAGCCAAAGAGAGGCTAAGGGAGGATAGATAGATTTCCAATTCAATAAAATCCTTCTGCGGGCTAACAGGGAGGCAAAGGCAATGGCATCCAGCTGTCCATTGGTCAGAGAAGGATTGTTGTTTGGTACTCCAAAAATAGCAATTTCTGCACTAGGCTGCAACTTTATATCAAATGCTTCGGAAAGGGTTTTAAATATAGTGGACCAAAAAATCTGCCAGACAGGGACAGGCCCAGAACATGTGGGTCAAGTCCCCCAAGGAGCCTTTACACCTGTCACATGTACCATCAATATTTGGGTAGAATTTGGACAATCTGGCCTTACTGAAATGGATACGGTGAAGTACCTTAAACTGTATAAGGCTGAGCCGGGGACAAGAGGAGCTTCCATTTACCCTAAGTAAGGTAGCATTCCAGACTTCATCAGAGATCTCTCCACCAAGTTCCCTTTCCCACTCAGATCTGATTTTATTGAGTGACGGGTTTTCAAGGGACATGATTATCTCAAAAATACGGGATATGAGTCCCTTTAGTTGAAATGGTGTTTTCAAAAGGGCATCCAGACCCGATCCGGGTGATAGAATTAGAAAGGTGTAAAGATCTGAATGAACATTTTTGAAAGTATTATTGATTTCAGTGGGACTAACTGTTAAGACACCCGAGGTGTTGTGAATTTGAGGGATCAGCTGCGAGGCAGATTTGCACTTGAGTTGATGAGCTAGAAGTTGACCAGCCTTTTCTCCATGTTCGTAAACAAAACCGCGTGCGCGGAGTAGCTGCTGCTCAGCCTTATCTGTGGATAGTAAATTGTACTGCGATTGAAGACTCAGCCTTTCTTTGTAAAGTTCTGGTGATGGAGAGGCGGAGTATTGTTGGTCTAATTCCAGAATTGCGTCGATCAGCTGTTGTTGTTTAATTTTCCATTGTTTATTGAGAAGAGAGGAATAGGACATTATTTTGCCTCTAAGAACAACTTTAAGTGTTTCCCAAAGTGTAGATGGAGAGATCGATTCTGTTTTATTTGTCTCAATAAAGACATAAATTGCATTCGGTAGAATGGTGCAGAATGAATTGTTTGAAAGTAAAGATGAGTTAAGTCTCCATGGGGGGCGATCTGTATAGTTCAATGAGAATGAGAAGAATATTCTACTTTCTTAACAGAGGGGAGAAGGGCTTTATCGACGAAAAAGTAGTCTATTCTAGAATAGGAGTGGTGCACATGTGAAAATAAATAACATTATTTGTCCATGGATAATAAATGCAGACAAAGCGCTAGTCATTTTTGAGGGAGATAATGATCTAGGGTTTGAGCGGTCCAAAAGTGGGTGGATCACACAATTCAAGTCGCCTCCAAAGATTAAATAGTGTGAGTTGAGATTGGGCAGCAAAGAAATACGTTTGTTAATAAACTCAACATCATCCCAATTGGGAGCATACACATTTATAAGCAAAACAGAGGTGTGAAAGAGAGAACCAGATACCATAACAAAATGCCCCTGTGGATCCAATATTATATCAGCAGCAGTAAATTGTACTTTCTTATGAATAAGTATTGCTGTTCCCCTTGCCTTAGCATTGAATTTTGAATGGAATATTTGTCCTACCCAAGCTTTACGGAGTCTACCATGATCTGCTGTACACAGATGTGTTTCTTGTAAGAATGCTATATCCGTTTTTTAATTCTTAAGATACTCTAGCCTGTTTAACCGGGCCGTTCATTGCCTTGACGTTCCAGCTTGTAAACCTAATAGCTGACCCCCCAACTCCCACCCCAATATCTGAATTGTCAGTCATTACAAATTGAGATTACTAAATTATAACTGGAATAGAGATGAAAACCCTGTATAAGACCACCAATCATATCCTGTGACAAAAGAAAAAGCATGTACCGAAAAGTTAGACAAAATACTGTTGAAGTAGAATATGTAACAATCAAATGGTTAATGAAGGCAAACAACGTCCCCCCACCCCCCTGACATAAAACCCTAAAAATAACACAACAAAATAAACACAGTACAAAATAACACTGTCCTATGCTCGCCTCTAGGGTGGACTGCAGGCTTCCCCGAATAGGGTCAAACTCCCGGTTAACCATCTGCCACTTAACTTACAAGAGGGCTCCCAATTATTAACATCATTATTTACAACGCCAGTTTCAAATTGTTTAAACTCAAATATTAACAGTGTCACTCAATAGTCGATCAGTTACATCCTCCATTGGCTTTAACAAACGCAAATAGCCAAATAAAATGCTTCTGTTAGTCAAGACTTCGCCCATGGGTTGTGTTAGGGGCGTGCTCCACACCACGCTCCTGCAGCCGCACCGCGCAACTGTGTCCACAACCACAAGGAGTAAAATAGGATACTCAGGCGCAGCGCGACCACAAAGACCACAGCAGGGAACGCATCCCACAAACACGAATGCCAAAATATTCTAACGTCCATGAACCTCCGTAGAGTCGAAAGCCAAATACAGTGAGGGAAAAAAGTATTTGATCCCCTGCTGATTTTGTACGTTTGCCCACTGACAAAGACATGATCAGTCTATAATTTTAATGGTAGGTTTATTTGAACAGTGAGAGACAGAATAACAACAACAAAAATCCAGAAAAACGCATGTCAAAAATTGTATAAATTGATTTGCATTTTAATGAGGGAAATAAGTATTTGACCCCCTCTCAATCAGAAAGATTTCTGGCTCCCAGGTGTCTTTTATACAGGTAACGAGCTGAGATTAGGAGCACACTCTTAAAGGGAGTGCTCCTAATCTCAGTTTGTTACCTGTATAAAAGACACCTGTCCACAGAAGCAATCAATCAATCAGATTCCAAACTCTCCACCATGGCCAAGACCAAAGAGCTCTCCAAGGATGTCAGGGACAAGATTGTAGACCTACACAAGGCTGGAATGGGCTACAAGACCATCGCCAAGCAACTTGGTGAGAAGGTGACAATAGTTGGTGCGATTATTCGCAAATGGAAGAAAGACAAAAGAACTGTCAATCTCCCTCGGCCTGAGGCTCCATGCAAGATCTCACCTCGTGGAGTTGCAATGATCATGAGAACGGTGAGGAATCAGCCCAGAACTACACGGGAGGATCTTGTCAATGATCTCAAGGCAGCTGGGACCATAGTCACCAAGAAAACAATTGGTAACACACTACGCCGTGAACGACTGAAATCCTGCAGCACCCGCAAGGTCCCCCTGCTCAAGAAAGCACATATACAGGCCCGTCTGAAGTTTGCCAATGAACATCTGAATGATTCAGAGGAGAACTGGGTGAAAGTGTTGTGGTCAGATGAGACCAAAATGGAGCTCTTTGGCATCAACTCAACTCGCCGTGTTTGGAGGAGGAGGAATGCTGCCTATGACCCCAAGAACACCATCCCCACCGTCAAACATGGAGGTGGAAACATTATGCTTTGGGGATGTTTTTCTGCTAAGGGGACAGGACAACTTCACCGCATCAAAGGGACGATGGACGGGGCCATGTACCGTCAAATCTTGGGTGAGAAGCTCCTTCCCTCAGCCAGGGCATTGAAAATGGGTCGTGGATGGGTATTCCAGTATGACAATGACCCAAAACACACGGCCAAGGCAACAAAGGAGTGGCTCAAGAAGAAGCACATTAAGGTCCTGGAGTGGCCTAGCCAGTCTCCAGACCTTAATCCCATAGAAAATCTGTGGAGGGAGCTGAAGGTTCGAGTTGCCAAACGTCAGGCTCGAAACCTTAATGACTTGGAGAAGATCTGCAAAGAGGAGTGGGACAAAATTCCTCCTGAGATGTGTGCAAACCTGGTGGCCAACTACAAGAAACGTTTGCCTACTAAGTCATGTTTTGCAAAGGGGTCAAATACTTATTTCCCTCATTAAAATGCAAATCAATTTATAACATTTCTTACATGCATTTTTCTGGATTTTTTTGTTGTTATTCTGTCTCTCACTGTTCAAATAAACCTACCATTAAAATTATAGACTGATCATGTCTTTGTCAGTGGGCAAACGTACAAAATCAGCAGGGGATCAAATACTTTTTTCCCTCACTGTATATCCAAACATCCACTCAATCAAACAAAGGCATTACAGTCACATGAAATCAAATGCAAACAAGAAAATAACCCGAGTTAAACCCTAAGATTGTAGCATTAGTAAATAGTCTTTAGAGAGGTAACGTTAAATGACTAGCTAATGGCAGCTTAAGTTAGTTCAAACAAAAACAAACTCACGTTGGATATTTAACTTGTGTTACTAGTACCAGCTAAGCTAGTCAGCCCACCAATATTACTTACATGGATACAGATCTTTGTTCAATTGATTCTAGATGTAGCTAGCTAGGTAGTTGTCCATATGTCAAGCTATATCTCAGCCAGCTAGCCGCTAGAAATGGTGGAGAAGTGCTTAGCTAAATTCACAGCCACATTCAAATAGCCAAGTCAGTCCTTCAGCACTACGGTTTTTGTTGTGCATAGCTAGCCATGTTAGCAAGTCAGCCCAATGTTCCTGTTTTCTGAAATCTTCTCAGCCAAGTATAGACATAATAAAGATATCCCTCCTGGAGTTAAGCATTCATCTTGTTGCCGTGTAAAAATACATACAAAAAAGTGGCGTTAGCTAACCAGCCAGATAGTAAACAGTCAAGTGTGCCAGCTCCCGCTAGCCAGCCAATTTGATTGTGATGTATTAGCTAACGTTGCCACTAATCTCAGTCAAATAAAACTAAATCAAATAAAGATGTAATCGGGTGCTCCCGGAATGAGAAAAAAACAAACACTGCTTTCATGTGAAAAGTAATATCCAAGTGGATGTCATGAAAATCAGTCCGTTGCCAGCTAGCAAAGTAGCCAGCTACATATTCCTCCCTCCATGGCTAGCCAGCTGGGCCGCTTCCTTTACTCTATGCGCCGGACATAGAATGCTTTAGCCTCGGCCAGTGTGTCAAAAATTAGGGTCTCTCCCTCATAAAAGACACGACGATGAGCTGAAACTTTATCCCCTTCTTATAGAGACAGGTTTTGATGTCCTTGAATTCAGCTCTTTTCTTCACGAGATTGGCACTCAGGTCCGGGTAGAATTGTATATTTACATTTACATTTTAGTAATTTAGCAGACGCTCTTAACCAGAGCGACTTACAGTTAGTGAGTGGATACATTTTTTCATACTGGCCCCCCGTGGGAAACGAACCCACAACCCTGGCGTCGCAAGCGCCATGCTCTACCAACTTGGCCACGGAATTTTGGTTGATGCTCCCTCGCCCAGCGCATTGCACGTTGTTCCTTGTCTTGGTAATGATGAAAGCGGGCTATGATCGCCCTAGGCCACTCCCCTGAGTTGGGTTTGGGGGGCGAGGGATCTGTGCGCTCGGTCGAGCTCTGGCGGCTTATCAAAGACACTGTTACCCATCACTTCCACCAGCATGTCAGAGACAAATTTCACAGGGTTGACTCCAGTCTCAATTCCCTCCATGACGCCAACGATCCGGATGTTTTCCATTCTGGTATAATTCTCCAACGAATCTACCTTGGAAAGTAGAGTTGTGTTGGCCGTTTTCATATGAGATACAGCTGCCTCTAGCTCGGCAATCCGCTCAGTGTTGTCAGTGGAGAAACCTTCTAGTGTAGTGAGGCGTCGCCCAAACGTGTTGACTGTTTCTCGAAAGGCATCAATGGAAGTTTGGAGAGGTGCCAGTGAAGTGCTGATGAGAGAAGCCATATCCTCTTTTAGGCTACTTCTTTGTTTAGCTAGCTCATCTACAAGCGTGGTCATAGACAAGGCCTCTGACTCTGCAGCAGGACTGGCCGCGGCAGCCATTGTCTGTGTTCGAGTAGTTGGTTCGGCCTTCGAAGATGTGTTAATCGTAGTAGTTCTCTTCGGGTTGGTCTTGCTCATGGTACCATGAAAAGTGATTAAAATAATATAACCAACTGATTCATCCACATAAGAACTAACAGTAGCGTGTAAAAAAAAAACCCTGTTAAAATTAAAGTATAATTGGGGACCTCTCAAACGCGTCTTCTCACATCGCCCGACCGGAAGTCAACCTGCCTCTCAAGTGTTTGCCTCTAAAGGTCTTACTGGTACTTACTTACCCGCTCCGGGATGATGCATTTACATCATTACATTGCCACAGTATACCACCTTAAACCATGGTTTTAAATGACTGACATAACTCTGTTCTTCATGCAGGCTGTAGCTGTGCAATTGTGGATTTCACTACCTATATTATGCTTTCTGTATAAATCTTTGAATAGGTTACAGGGAAAGGCAACATGCTCCTCGTTTCTGTCTGTGCCAATGAGAAGAGCGAGCAGTTTGTTTTGTTGTTTATTTTATTTTTTTCCTGTAGGATTGACAGTCCGGGTATAAATCTGGATAATAAGAAAAAGGAGGAGCTCCATCAACTTTATTTTTCTTCCTTTTCTGTCCATCCTGAGTCTACACTAGCTGGTCCTTCCAGCTTCTAAATGATTGAAGATATGCCTCACCTCTCTGCAAGCACAGGTAAGGACAGACACAAGGCTAAAGCTCATGTATAATGTATGGTATTCATGTTTAATGTATGTGTTACTACATCACTATTGTATAGTTAGTTATTGGACATATGTCTGGATTCATATGCCTTGTTATGTTAGATTTTTGTTTTGGAATTTTCAATAATGTGATATTCTCAGTCAGAGAGGCATCTTTCTGTCTTGAATGCTAGTGCAGCTTAGCCTCCCTGTATATATAGGCACATTCACACTTAATTTAGCCTAGGGCTATGAACCCACTTGGCTAAGAGTGCTCTTAGTACCAGCTTTTTGGGGCCAGCCAATCACAGAGTTCTGTTGTCTCCTAATTTGAATATTAATTGTGGGTAGCAGTATGAAAAGGCCTATAACGTAGTACAGCCTCTGCCAAGAGGTTTTAACCTTGATGGCACAGGAGGTAGTGTGCTTGCTCTGTAATGGGGTAATGCTTTTCTCATTGTAGGGTTGCATGAGACTCTGGCCCTGCTCACCTCTCAGCTCCACCCTGATGCCAAACACAAAGAAGACCTGGTGTTCCTCAAGGATGTCTTCAGCGAGAAGAGCCTGGGTTATCTGATGAAGGTACAACCCTATAGATTTGTTTAGGGTTGTTTATGTTTGATACCATTCCAGCCATTACTATGAGCCTGTCCTCCTATAGCTCCTCCCACCAGCCTCTGATGTGTTGTACCACAGATCCATGAGAAGTTGCGCCAGTATGAGCGGCAGAGCCCTATTCCAGTTCTCCACAGCGCCTCCTGTCTGGCAGAGGATGTAAGTACATCCACAACCCACTGAGTTGAAAACACAGGACAGGTGAAGAGGATTAATAAATGTCAGTGAAGATGGAGGAAGATAGATTCAGTTGTGTTGAGTCACCAACAATATGTCTTAGGCCTACTTATGATGACATCCTAATGCTGTAATTGACAGTTGGCTGAGGAGATTCAGAATGGACCAATGGAAGGTGATGAGAGGGAACTGCTTCTGCTTCTGAGTGCTCCTCATCTCAAGGTACACATGTCTCACACACACACACAAACACTCTCTCTCTCTCTCTCTCTCTCTCTCTCCCTCTTGTTTTTTATCTCTTCGACATCATCAAAAGCGAACACTAAGCCTTTCTACAGCCCAGACACGGGTTGAGTCCCAAATGGCACCCTATGTAGTGCACTATGTAGGGAATAGGGTGCAATTTGAGACGCAGGCACAGACAGTCCTCTTCAGTCACATTAATCAAGGTCATTATGCTCAATTTAATGGCTTTTTGTGTCTGACAGCTAGGGAAGAAATCACAGCTCACAACATTAGTATAGTAATATCTTCATTATACCCGCTCGTTTTCACAATAGCCTGGGGGGATTTTGTCTCTCTTCAATCTCTTCTCGAGGTTCTTCAGGCTCAATTTCTTTGTGCCTCTCTTTCTCTCTTTCCGTGCCTAGCTCATTCAATTGATTGATTGTCTGTCTGTCCAACTCAGTTTTAGTGGAAACAAAAGATTCATCATCATCATCATTTAGGATGTGTCCCATCTCACTATGGTCTGTCTCTCTCTGACCTCTGACTCCTATAGGCTATCCTGGCAGCCCATGACACGGTGGCCCAGAAGAACTTTGACCCCGTGCTGCCCCCGCTGCCAGATGAAGTGGACGACGAGCTGCAGGAAGAGTCTGTGAAGATTGTCCGGTTGGTGAAGAACAAGGAGCCCCTGGTGAGTCTTGATACGATAAGATGTGATATGATACAAAATACAGTACAATTTACGTTAGCTTACAATATACGATACAGTACAATACTTTATTGTGGGTGCATGAGATGCTGGCCCTCATTTCATGGAAATTCATTTTGAGAGGCCAGTGGTACATTTAAATTATAATATGCACAACCATACTCAACCATTTAGAGTTTGGCTATAAGCAGGTAGGTGTCATGCTTTGTGAGTCTCTTCTGTGAGTTAGTTAAGTGTCTGTGAGTTAGTTAAGTGTCTGGGAGCTGGTTAAGTGTCTGGGAGCTATAGTTACATAGTATCACCTGGTGAAATTTTCCAGGGGGCGACCATCCGCAGAGATGAGGTGACGGGGGCTGTAATAGTGGCCAGGATCATGAGGGGAGGGTCTGCGGACCGCAGTGGTGAGAGAGCAGCACGCGTACACACACACACACACACACACACACACACACACACACACACACACACACACACACACACAGTATAAACCCTCACTCCCACAACAATGCCCTACCCCTCATATGGTACTGTACCAACCCTATCTTAGATCCTTCCCCATACCACCACCACCAAAGTAACCTACCTCCATCCTCACCATTTTTCATCCACATTCATACCCACCCACTATGCAGTGCAAATAGTCCGGGTAGCCATGATTAGCTTTTCAGGAGTCATATGGCTTGGGGGTAGAAGCAGTTGAGAAGCCTTTTGGACCTAGACTTGGCGCTCCGGTACCGCTTGCCGTGTGGTAGCAGAGAAAACAGTCTATGACTATGGTGGCTGGAGTCTTTGACAATTTTGAGGGCCTTCCTCTGACACCGCCTGGTATAGAGGTCCTGGATGGCAGGAAGCTTGGCCCCAGTGATGTACTGGGCTGTACGCACTACCCTCTGTAGTGCCTTGCGGTCGGAGGCCGAGCAGTTGCCATACCAGGCGGTGATGCAACCAGTCAGGATGCTCTCGATGGTGCAGCTGTAGAACATTTTGAGTATCTGAGGACCCATTCCAAATCTTCTAAGTCTCCTGAGGGGGAATAGGCTTTGTCGTGCCCTCTTCACGACTGTCTTGGTGTGTTTGGACCATGATAGTTTGTTGGTGATGTGGACACCAAGGAACTTGAAGCTCTTAACCTGTTCCACTACAGCCCCGTCGATGAGAATGGGGGCATGCTCAGTCCTCTTTTTTTCCCTGTAGTCCACAATCATCTCCTTTGTCTTGATCACGTTGAGGGAGAGGTTGTTATCCTGGCACCACACGGCCAGGTCTCTGACCTCCTCCCTATAGGCTGTCTCATCGTTGTCGGTGATCAGGCCTACCACTGTTGTGTCGTCTGCAAACTTAATGATGGTGTTGGAGTCGTGCCTGGCCATACAGTCATGGGTGAACAGGGAGTGCAGGAGGGGACTGAGCACGCACTCCTTGAGGATCAGCGTGGCAGATGTGTTTTTACCTACCCTTACCACCTGGGGGCTGCCCGTCAGGAAGTCCAGGAACCAGTTGCAGAGGGAGGTGTTTAGTCCCAGGATCCTTAGCTTAGTGATGAGCTTTGAGGGCACTATGGTGTTGAACGCTGAGCTATAGTCAATAAATAGCATTCTCACGTAGGTGTTCCTCTTGTCCAGGTGGGAAAGGGCAGTGTATAGTGCAATAGAGATTGCGTCATCTGTGGATCTGTTGGGGCGGTATTGAAATTGGAGTGGGTCTATGGTTTCTGGGATAATGGTGTTGATATGAGCCATGACCAGCCTTTCAAAGCACTTCATGGCTACAGACGTGAGTGCTACAGGTCGGTAGTCATTTAGGCAGGTTATCTTAGTGTCCTTGGGCACAGGGACTATGGTGGTCTGCTTGAAACATGTTGGTATTCCAGACTCAGTCAGGGACATGTTGAAAATGTCAGTGAAGACACTTGCCAGTTGATCAGCACATGCTCAGAGTACACATCCTGGTAATCCGTCTGGCCCTGCGGCCTTGTGAATGTTGACCTGCTTAAAAGTCTTACTCACATCGGCTACGGAGAGCGTGATCACATAGTCATCCAGCTCTCATGCATGCTTCAGTGTTGCTTGCCTCGAAGCGAGCATAGAAGTGATTTAGCTCGTCTGGTAGGCTTGTGTCACTGGGCAGCTCGCGGCTGTGCTTCCCTTTGTAGGCTGTAATAGTTTTCAAGCCCTGCCACAGAGCCGGTGTAGTACGATTCAATCTTAGTCCTTCCTATATTGACTCTTTGCCTGTTTGATGGTTCGTCGGAGGGCATAGCGGGATTTCTTATAAGCGTCCGGGTTACAGTCCCGCTCCTTGAAAGCGGCAGCTCTACCCTTTAGCTCAGTGCGGATGTTGCCTGTAATCCATGGCTTCTGGTTGGGGTATGTACGTACGGTCACTGTGGGGATGACGTCATCGATGCACTTATTATACTCCCGAGTGGCGCAGCTGTCTAAGGCACTGCATCTCAGTGCTTGAGGCGTCACTACAGACCCCCTGGTTAGATTCCAGGCTGTATCACAACCAGCCATGATTGGGAGTCCCATAGGGCGGCGCACAATTGGCCCAGCGTCGTCCGGGATTGGCCGGTGTAGGCCGTCATTGTAAATAAGAATTTGTTCTTAACTGACTTGCCTAGTTAAATAAAGGTAAAATAAAATAAAATAAAAATTGATGAAGCCAGTGACTGATGTGGTGTACTCCTCAATGCCAAATGAAGAATACCGGAACATATTCCAGTCTGTGCTAGCAAAACAGTCCTGTAGCTTAGCATCTGCGTCATCTGACCACTTTTTTATTAACCGAGTCACTGGTGCTTCCTGCTTTAGTTTTTGCTTATAAGCAGGAATCAGGAGGATAGAGTTATGGTCAGATTTGCCAAATGGAGGGCGAGGGAGAGCTTTGTATGCATCTCTGTGTGTGGAGTAAAGGTGGTCTAGAGTTGTTTTTCCTCTGGTTGCACATTTAACATGCTGGTAGAAATTAGGTCGAATGGATTTAAGTTTCCCTGCAATAAAGTCCCCGGCCACTAGGAGCGCTGCCTCTGGATGAGCGTTTTCCTGTTTACTTATGGCCTTATACCGCTCATTGAGTGCAATCTTAATGCCAGCATCGGTTTGTGGTGGTAGATATATACAGCTACGAAAAATATAGATGAAAAGTCTCTTGATAAATAGTGTGGTCTACAGCTTATCATGAGATACTCAACCTCAGGCGAGCAAAACCTTGAGACTTCCGTAGTATTAGATTTTATGCACCAGCTGTTGTTTAAAAACATACACAGACCGCCACCCCTTGTCTTTCCGGAGTCAGCCGTTCTATCCTGCCGATGTAGCGTATATCTCGTCAGCTGTATGTTGTCCATGTCGTCGTTCAGCCACGACTCGGTGAAACATAAGATATTACAGTTTTTAATGTCCCGTTGGTAGGATAACCTTAATCTTAGGTCGTCTAATTTATTTTCAAATGATTGAACATTGGCTAATAGGATTGATGAAAGAGGCAGTTTACTCGCTCGCCGTCGGATCCTTACAAGGCACCCCGACCTACGTCCATGATATCTCCGTCTCTTTCTCATGCGAATGACGGGGATTCGGGTCTTGTCGGGTGTCTGTAGGATATTGAAGAAAAAATCTTCGTCCAATACGAGGTGGCTCTTTTGGTCATAACAGACGGTGGCAGAAACATTATGTACAGAATAAATTACAAATAACGCAAAAAAACACACATAATAGTACAATTGGTTAGAGGGCTGTAAAACGGTAGCCATCTTCTCTGGCGCCACTTCAAACAAGGTTAGGGTTAGGAGTTAGGTTAAAGGGTTAGGGGAATGGTTATCTAACATGCTAAGTAGTTGTAAAGTAGCTAAAAAGTAGCAAGTAGTTCCAAAGTTGCTAAAATGCTAAAGTTGTCTGTGATGAGATTCAAACACGCAAACTATGCGTTGCTAGACGTTGGCGTTATACGCCCACCTATCTTGACCAACCAGCCTTAAGAAATCTTCTGTCTTATGTAACCATACCAAACGTAACATATCATACTAATTTGAGTATCCCGGATTTACATTTACTATGTTACGTCTATTCTATGAGACCAGGCTGAAACTACAGTTCCACTTTACTCAACTCAACCCTATCTATTGGTCAGCATCCCAACCTATTACAACATAATGAAGGTTATTCATGGTCATATACCCCTGTCCTCACCCAAAAAGTAAAACTTCTTGGTTTAAGTCAACTGGATGACTCAAGACAGCAAATCCCATCTCTCTCAACCTCGAAAGTCTGAAGAACTTCACATTTATACCCAAATTTGAAGTTTAACAAATATTGAAATGCTGATCGGAGAAGGGATTATATGTCATGGCCTCACATAAATAAAACTAGTCACTACTGTATAAAGACTAGACATTAAATCCTTGAGATTAGGCGTGTGCCACAAGATTGCATTTTGCAGATTATTACTGAGAGGGGTTGCAGTCAAAGCTGGTCACTGCCATTGCCATGGAAATGTTATTGACTGTGTCTGTGTTTTGTTTAGCTCATATTTTAGAAAGTAAATGCATATGTTGATGTTTGACTGACTGGTACTGCTTGTATTGTTTCATGTCTGTCTGTCTGCCTGCCTCAAGGTCTGGTGCATGTGGGAGATGAACTTCGAGAGGTCAACGGAAACCTGATCATCCACAAAAGACCAGATGAGATCAGCCAGATTCTGGTAGGTGTAATGTTTTGCTCTATTGCTCTCTAATGTAGCTAATATACAGGCTATCATTGTTTTCATTGAAGACAATGAATTGCAATAATTGATTATCAAGGTAATTTTAGCCTCATGCTTTATCCTTTTGACCTTTATTTAACCAGTCCCAGTCACAAGGCTCCATCACTTTGAAGATCATCCCTGCCATTGCAGAGGAAGATAGGCTGAAGGAGAGCAAGGTGAGGAGGGACACCAAAACATTACATTCTTATTGCCCCCATTCAGGTAGTATCTCCCGGTTTAAAATAAATTTAAAACGTTATCTCCATACTGAAAAAAGCCCTGATTTGTTATGAGAGTATCCAGCCATAGAAGTACAATGCATACTTCTATGTCCTATGAACATTCTGAGGAATGTTCATAGTCCATTGACAGTCAAAACGTTATGAAGGCCATTGTCAGCCAGAATGTTATGCTTTTATTTTATTTATTGGCAGCTATAAAAATAAATAAAGAGAGTCGCACACTCTGTATATAGAGTGTGAGAAACGTTGCTGTTTTACCCAATAAATTACTGGGTGTTTATATATATATATATATATATATATATATATATATATATATATATATATATATATATATATATATATATATAATACAGTTGAAGTCGGAAGTTTACATACACCTTAGACAAATACATTTAAACTCAGTTTTTCACAATTCCTGACATTTAATCCTAGTAAACATTCCCTGTCTTAGGTCAGATTGGATCACCACTTTATTTTAAGAATGTGAAATGTCAGAATAATAGTAGAGAGAATGATTTATTTAAGCTTTAAGTCAGAAGTTTACATACACACAATTAGTATTTGGTAGCATTGCCTTTAAATTGTTTAACTTGGGTCAAACGGTTCGGGTAGCCTTCCACAAGATTCCCACAATAAATAGGGTGAAGTTTGGCCCATTCCTCCTGACAGAGCTGGTGTAACTGAGTCAGGTTTGTAGGCCTCCTTGCTCGCACACGCTTTTTCAGTTCTGCCCACAAATTTTCTATAGGTTTGAGGTCAGGGCTTTGTGATGGCCACTCCAATACCTTGTCTTTGTTGTCCTTAAGCCATTTTGCCACGACTTTGGAAGTATGCTTGGGGTCATTGTCAATTTGGAAGACCCATTTGCGACCAAGCTTTAACTTTCTGACTGATGTCTTGAGATGTTGCTTCAATATATCCACAGAATTTTCCTTCCTCATGATGCCATCTATTTTGTGAAGTGCACCAGTCCCTCCTGCAGCAAAGCACCCCCACAGCTTGATGCTGCCACCCCCGTGCTTCACGGTTGGGATGGTGTTCTTCGGCTTGCAAGCGACCCCCTTTTTCCTCCAAACAAAACGATGGTCATTATGGCCAAACAGTTCTATTTTTGTTTCATCAGACCAGAGGACATTTCTCCAAAAAGTACGATCTTTGTCCCCATGTGCAGTTGCAAACCGTAGTCTGGCTTTTTTATGGCGGTTTTGGAGCAGTGGCTTCTTCCTTGCTGAGCGGCCTTTCAGGTTATGTCGATATAGGACTCGTTTTACTGTGGATATAGATACATTTGTACCTGTTTCCTCCAGCACCTTCACAAGGTCCTTTGCTGTTGTTCTGGGATTGATTTGCACTTTTCGCACGAAAGTACGTTAATCTCTAGGAGACAGAACACGTCTCCTTCCTGAGCGGTATGACGGCTGCGTGGTCCCATGGTGTTTATACTTGCGTACTATTGTTTGTACAGATGAACGTGGTACCTTCAGGCGTTTGGAAATTGCTCCCAAGGATGAACCAGACTTGTGGAGGTCTACAATTGTTATTCTGAGGTCTTGGCTGATTTCTTCTGATTTTCCCAAGATGTCAAGCAAAGAGGCACTGAGTTTGAAGGTCATGGCTTTAGAAGCTTCTGATAGGCTAATTGACATCATTTTAGTCAATTGGAGGTGTACCTGTGGAAGTATTTCAAGGCCTACCTTCAAACTCAGTGCCTCTTTGCTTGACATCATGGGAAAATCAAAAGAAATCAGCCAAGACCTCGGAAAAACAATTGTAGACCTCCACAAGTCTGGTTCATCCTTGGGAGCAATTTCCAAACTCCTGAAGGTACCACGCTCATCTGTACAAACAATAGTACGCAAGTATAAACACCATGGGACCACGCAGCCGTCATACCGCTCAGGAAGGAGACGTGTTCTGTCTCCTAGAGATGAACGTACTTTGGTGCGAAAAGTGCAAATCAATCCCAGAACAACAGCAAAGGACCTTGTAAAGATGCTGGAGGAAACAGGTACAAAAGTATCTATATCCACAGTAAAACGAGTCCTATATCGACATAACCTGAAAGGCCGCTCAGCAAGGAAGAAGCCACTGCTCCAAAACCGCCATATAAAAGCCAGACTACGGTTAGCAATTGCACATGGGGACAAAGATCGTACTTTTTGGAGAAATGTCCTCTGGTCTGATGAAACAAAAATAGAACTGTTTGGCCATAATGACCATCGTTATGTTTGGAGGAAAAAAGGGGTCGCTTGCAAGCCGAAGAACATCATCCCAACCGTGAAGCACGGGGGTGGCAGCATCATGCTGTGGGGGTGCTTTGCTGCAGGAAGGACTGGTGCACTTCACAAAATAGATGGCATCATGAGGAAGTAAAATTATGTGGATATATTGAAGCAACATCTCAAGACATCAGTCAGGAAGTTAAAGCTTGGTCGCAAATGGGTCTTCCAAATGGACAATGACCCAAAGCATACTTCCAAACTTGCGGCAAAATGGCTTAAGGACAACAAAGTCAAGGTATTGGAGTGGCCATCTCAAAGCCCTGATCTCAATCCTATAGAAAATGTGTGGGCAGAACTGAAAAAGCATGTGCGAGCAAGGAGGCCTACAAACCTGACTCAGTTACAGCAGCTTTGTCAGGAGGAATGGGCCAAAATTCACCCAACTTATTGTGGGAAGCTTGTGGAAGGCTACCCAAAACGTTTTACCCAAGTTAAACAATTTAAAGGCAATGCTACCAAATACTAATTTTGTGTATGTAAACTTCTAACCCACTGGGAACGTGATGAAATAAATAAAAGCTGAAATAAATCATTCTCTCTACTATTATTCTGACATTTCACATTCTTAAAATAAAGTGGTGATCCTAACTGACCTAAGACAGGGAGTTTTTAACAGGATTAAATGTCAGAAACTGTGAAAAACTGAGTTTAAATGTATTTGGCAAAGGTTTATGTAAACTTCCGACTTCAACTGTATATATACACACTACCGGTCAAAAGTTTTAGAACACCTACTCATTCAAGGGTTTTTCTTTATTTTCACTATTTTCTACATTGTAGAATAATAGTGAAGACATCAAAACTATGAAATAACACATATGGAATCATGTAGTAATCAAAAAAGTGTTAAACAAATCAAAATATATTTTATTCTTCAAATAGCCACCCTTTGCCTTGATGACAGCTTTGCACACTCTTGGCATTCTCTCAACCAGCTTCATGAGGTAGTCACCTGGAATGCATTTCAATTAACAGGTGTGCCTTCTTAAAAGTTAATTTGTGGAATTTCTTTCCTTCTTAATTCGTTTGAGCCTATCAGTTGTGTTGTGACAAAGTAGGGGGCGGTAAACAGAAGATAGCCCTATTTGGTAAAATACCAAGTCCATATTATGGCAAGAACTGCTCAAATAAGCAAAGAGAAACGACAGTCCATCATTACTTTAAGACATGAAGGTCAGTCAATCTGGAAAATATCAAGAACTTTGAACGTTTCTTCAAGTGCAGTCACAAAAACCATCAAGTGCTATGATGAAACTGGCTCTCATGAGGACCGCCACAGGAATGGAAGACTCACGAGTTACCTCTGCTGCAGAGGATAGTTTCGTTAGAGTTACCAGCCTCAGAAATTGCAGCCCAAATAAATGCTTCACAGAGTTCAAGTAGCAGACACATCTCAACATCAACTGTTCAGAGGAGACATTAGGCCTTCATGGTCGAATTGCTGCAAAGAAACCACTACTAAAGGACACCAAGAAGAAGAAAAGACTTGCTTTGGCCAAGAAACACGAGCAATGGACATTAGACCGGTGGAAATGTGTCCTTTGAAATGTGTCTGGAGTCCAAATTTGGGATTTTTGGTTCCAACCGCCGTGTCTTTATGAGACACGGTGTGGGTGAACGGATGATCGCCACGTGTATTTCCCACCGTAAAGCATGGAGGAGGAGTTGTTATGGTGTGTGGGTGCTTTGCTGGTGACACTGTGTGTGATTTATTTAGAATTCAAGGCACACTTAACCAGCATGGCTACCACAGCATTCTGCAGCGATACGACATCCCATCTGGTTTGGGCTCAGTGGGACTATCGTTTGTTTTTCAACAGGACAATGACCCAACACACCTCCAGGCTGTGTAAGGGCTATTTTACCAAGAAGGAGAGTGATGGAGTGCTGCATCAGATGACCTGGCCTCCACAATCCCCCGACCTCAACCAAATTGAGATGGTTTGGGATGAGTCGGACCGCAGAGTGAAGGAAAAGCAGCCAACAAGTGCTCAGCGTATGTGGGAACTCCTTCACGACTGTTGGAAAAGCATTCCAGGTGAAGCTGGTTGAGAGAATGCCAAGAGTGTGCAAAGCTGTCATCAAGGCAAAGGGTGGCTATTTGAAGAATCTGAAACATAAAATTTATTTTGATTTATTTATTTTTATAGCTTACAGTTTATTCGCCGTTAGTCAGCACATCTACACAAAATAATTATCTCTGGGTGTGCGCCAGCTCATGCTATTTATTTATTGGCACACAAGAAAAATAGTAAACAATATGATGAGAGTTTGAAAGGCAAACGAAAAGAGAGGTAAAAAACCTTGAGAGGCTTAAAATAAAACATCATATTTTAATTGTGGTGAGCGAAGCATCTATTCTTCTCTTAAGAATGTCTATGCACCCCTGTCATGGTTTGAAGCCTGCTCTTCCTGTACTAGGTCTACCTGAGAGCCTTGTTTGGCTACACCCCCTTTGAGGACAAGGCCACGCCCTGCCAGGAGGCAGGACTTCCTTTCAAGCGTGGGGACATACTGCAGGTGGTGAGCCAGGACGATGCCACCTGGTGGCAGGCCAAGAGAGTGGGCGACAGCAACCTGAGGGCCGCCCTAATCCCCTCCACACAGTTCCAGGAGAGGTAGGCAAGACTGAATTTTTTAGAATGGTTTAAACTTTAAAAAGTACGAAATAATGGGCATGCCTCAAGGACAACTTACTCAAGGGCTGTGCTCTATATGATGTCATATTGCTGAGTTTACCTTTAATTTGAGGAATAGATTTGTATGAGTATTCTGCATTTTCCAAACACTGTTGGGATATAATTGCCAATGTTATTGGGAAGAGCCAGTAGTGTCAATCTTGGCAGATTAGAATTTTGTTATCGTTGATTTTCTGTAAGCAGGAAGTCACCTCACTGTGTATGATGATGTCAAATTGCTGAGTCTATCTTATATTTGAGGGATTTCTATCCAATCTACACCTCTCCCAGGCGTCTTAAATACAGAATAAAGATGGGCACTTACCAGGCGCCTGTGTCACCGAAAACACCCACATGTAAGTTCTCTCAATACACTGATTCCCATGATCACTTATATTTTACACTATTAGTAATAAAAACAGTTTTGGCTGCACATTGTATTATTTGCATTCTATACATTTTTATACTTTTTGTAGAGAGCCAGAAAGAAAGATAAAGGATATCAAAAGAGAGGAGGAATTGTAGAATGATTCTCCAATGGTTAATCATTTTATTCAATTCGGAAGCAAATATGACAACAAATCTGTGGGTGGGCAAACAAAGTGTAATATAACTGTCCTCTCATATATCTTTATCTGTCTGAGTATTGACTGTGAGGTCTTACATTTTGATATGCTCTAATGTTATCTGTACCTTGACAAGACTGCATTACTTATCATGTGGGCACTGCCTGTTTGAGTTGTGTTCATTTCCCCCCTTCCTGCTCACCTCAGATGATCCGGCTGAAAGAGGTAGGTGGAGAGTGCACACACACACACACATACGGAAACTTGTCGAATGTTTGTTTTTTTGCCTACCTTCCTTGACCCAATACTTGTAACAAACCTGCCTGCTTTGCTCTGCCACCCTAACTCCCCTCCTCATCCCTGGACTCTTTAGAAACCTCCACAGTCCACACATCCCTTCAAAACTTCCCCTCCCCTCTCACCCAGTATTCTCTCCCTGCTTGCCTCCCTACAGCAGACTGTGACAGTGAAGGCTCTCAGAATGGACAAGACATAGGTGAGGGCATCACGGACTAAGCTCCACTCACAAACACGCTTCATATTAGCCCCGATGCTAAAGCTAAGCTTTACCTAGCCTCATGGCTAAGCTAATCCATTCAGCGAAAGGTTGATGTGGGCTGTTGAAACTAATTTTGTTCAAACTAATGCATTATGACACCATTATTTACCATTATGAGGTCTTTATTATGTAGCTCTAGTCCCTTTTTGAGAGTTTAAGTGAAGGTTTACCAGATCTCCATCACACCACATCTCCTTTACCTTGACCTTCCTTGTGACTTTGGCCATGTTCCAGACCGCCTGCAAAGCAGTCGCACTGCACACATTAACCAATGATTGAGTACTACATCATATCCATTGCAGTCGTGCATCAGATTACAATATCATACTGAAGCGGTTACCTGCAATATGGGTGGCCTGGAATGTGGCTTATATGGCAACTCTGCTGCCCTCCCCAGTCCTCAAACCCACTTCCACCTTTCTAGCTAGTATCTCTACTGCTTTGCTAATTGCTAATTCAGGATCCACCTCTCATACTATGTTAGAAGTGTCTTACTATGGCTTAATGCTGCTGAACACTTTTGCCACCTCCTTTTTGGTTTCTTGAACAGAGTTGGGTCAATTCCGTTTAAATTGTGGTTGGTTGAATTAAAGTTGTGTTCCTATGGGAAAAAATCCACATCCAATTCAACAGACTTAGTGCTGATTCTTGTCTACTTCAGTATGCTATGTGGCCTTTTGTTGAGCGCCATTGCTGTGTACATTTGTGGTGCTTGGTGTGTTTGCCTCACTGTGCAGAGTAGCAGCTTTCTTTAAACTCTATTGTTTACAGAGAGCGTTTCCTTTATTTTATACTTTAAGCTATAGGTGCTTCTTGTGTTTTTGTCTACTGGTGCTTGCCTATAAAGAGGCCTTGCATTGGACGCATGGCTAACTCAACCAAGCTTATCTGCTCTTTCGCCGCACCATATCAGACACTGGGGCTGGTTGAGTCTAATGCTAGTTGTAGTTTTTTCCAATAAGAGTAAAGCGACCCCTGCTTCCTGTGGCCATGCTTTTTCCTGGGATTTTTACTCAGGTACCATTACAGACTTTTATTGACGTTGTAGTGTGCGTGTTATGTGGCATTTTCCTTTCATATTTTTTTTGGGGGGGGTGAAATCGCTACTTTTATCTGGTGCCCTTTGATCAGGCAAGCAACGTTTTGTGATTGGAAGCCTTTTCTGAAAATAAGCTTCTCTCTAAATTATACTGTGAAGTTAGCCTGAGTGATAGTTTGTCTCTGCTTTCGCAAACTATGAATCATCAATGTTGTGTTATTTTTTATTTTTTTTACAGTCAGGCACCCAGGCTAAGGTTTAAGTGTTCATTTTAGGCACCCAGACTAAAGTGTTAAGTGCTCTTTCTTGGGTTTTGTATCTGTCTGTCCGTCTGTCCCTCATATTTGTCTGTCTTTCTGTGTGACTGTGACCTCAGCTGGTCTACGCAGAAGTTTCCGTCTGAGTAGAAAAGATCGACAGGGATCCCCGGGAGAGCCTCGTACTCCAGACTCGGCCCCACTGGACTTCCTGATCTATGAGGAAGTGACACGCTACCAGCCCCGCCCCAGCGAGAGGCCCCGCCTAGTGGTGCTGATAGGTAAAGGACATGAGGGCTCTGTGGGTTATTAGTGCCAAGCTGACTATGGTCTTGGGATAAATTAAACTACAGGTATAAGATTTAGGATTTCTGAATTTACCAATCCATAATGTTAGCTAGTTGTGTTAAAAACACTATATATATATATATATATATATATATACAGTGCATTCGGAAAGTATTCAGACCCCTTCACTTTTTCCACATTTTGTCACGTTACAGCCTTATTCTAAAATTGATTACATCGTTTTTTCCCCCTCATCAATCTACACACAATACCCCATAATGACAAAGCAAAAACATGTTAGTAGAAATGTTTGCAAATGTATTTATTTTTAAAAACTGAAATATGGCATTTACATAAATATTCAAACACTTTACTCAGTACATTGTTGAAGCACCTTTAGCAGCGATTACAGCCTCGAGTCTTCTTGGGTATGACGCTACAAGCTTGGCACACCTGTATTTGGGGAGTTTCTCCCATTGTTCTCTGCAGATCCTCTCAAGCTCTGTCAGGTTGGATGGGGAGCGTTGTGGAACAGCTATTTTCAGGTCTCTCCAGAGATGTTCGATCAGGTTCAAGTCCGGGCTCTGGCTGGGCCACTCAAGGACATTCAGAGACTTGTACCGAAGCCACTCCTGCGTTGTCTTGGCTGTGTGCTTAGGGTCGTTGTCCTGTTGGAAGGTGAACCTTCGCCCCAGTCTGAGGTCCTGAGCGGTCTGGAGCAGGTTTTCATCAAGGATCTCTCTGTACTTTGCTCCGTTCATCTTTCCCTCAATCCTGACTAGTCTCCCAGTCCCTGCCACTGAAAAACATCCCCACAGCATGATGCTTCACCATAGGGATGGTGCCAGGTTTCTTCCAGAAGTTAAGCTTGGCATTCAAGCCAAAGAGTTCAATCTTGGTTTCATCAGACCAGAGAATCTTGTTTCACATGGTCTGAGAGTCTTTAAGTGCCTTTTTCGCAAACTCTAAGCGGGCTGTCATTTGCCTTTTACTGAGGAGGGGCTTCCGTCTGGCCACTCTACCATAAAGGCCTGATTGATGGAGTGCTGCATAGGTGGTTGTCCTTCTGGAAGATTCTCCCATCTCCACAGAAGTACTCTGGAGCTCTGTCAGAGTGACCATCGCATTCTAGGTCACCTCCCTGACCAAGGCCCTTCTCCCCCGATTGCTCAGTTTGGCCAGGCGGCCAGCTCTAGGAAGAGTCTTAGTGGTTCCAAACTTCATCCATTTAAGAATGATGGAGGCCACTGTGTTCTTGGGGACCTTCAATGCTGCAGAAATAGTTTGGTACCCTTCCCCAGATCTGTGCCTCGACACAATCCTGTCTCGGAACTCTACTGACAATTCCTTCGACCTCGTGGCTTGGTTTTTCCTCTGACATGCACTGTCAACTGTGGGACCTTATGTAGACAGGTGTGTGCCTTTCCAAATCATGTCCAATCAATTGAATTTACCACAGGTGGACTCCAATGAAGTTGTAGAAACATCTCAAGGATGATCAATGGAAACAGGATGCACCTGAGCTCAATTTCAAGTCTCATAGCAAACATTTGCAAAAATGTCTAAAAACCTGTTTTCACTTCGTCATTATGGGGTATAGTGTGTAGATTGATGAGGAAGAAATGTAATTTAATCCATTTTAGAGTAAGGCTGTAACAAAAAAATGTGAATGCACTGTATATACTGTAATTGTTTTATTGAGGAACCTTAGCTGATAGGTTGAATTGCCTGTTCTTGTCATTGAAAGCGTTTTTAATATCTACAACAATTGATCAAACATTTACATTACCCAGTGGAGGCTCCTCAGAGGAGGAAGGGGAGGTCCGTCCTCCTCAGTGAATTTCATGAAAATAAATAGTGAAACATTACAAAAGTTATCCTTTTTAGATAAAACTATGCTACAAATATTAAAATGTCACCAAATAATTGATTAAAACACACAGTTTTGCAATGAAAGGCTACAGTAGCCTAAACAGCACTCTGTAGGGTAGCACCATGGTATAGCCGGAGGACAGCTAGTTTCCGTCCTCCTCTGGGTACACTGACTTCAATACAAAACCTAGGAGGCTCATGGTTCTCACCCCCTTCCATAGACTTACACAGTAATTATGACAACTTCCAGAGGACAACCGCCAACCTATCAGAGCTCTTGCAGCATGAACTGATATGTTGTCCACCCAATCAAAGGATCAGAACTGAAAGCATAAGCTACAGCTAGCTAGCGCTGCAGTTCATAAAATGTGGTGAGTACTTGACTCAAAGAGAGAGAAAGACAATAGTTGAACAGTTTTGAACAAATTAATTTCTTCAAAAATGAAGGAGAAGCGAGAGAGAGAAAGAGAGAGAGATTTCGTTGGATTCTTTTTTTTAAACTTTCACTTTCACTTAGCTAGCGAATGCAGCTAGCTAGTTTAGCCTACTCAAACACCCGGCTCAAAGAGAGAGGGATGCTATGTTAGCTAGCTGGTTATGGCTATCCAACACTGGAACTTTTCTAAGTCAAGGTAAGCTTTTGGTTTGATTAATGTATTGCCATTTGGGGCCTGCCGGTGTAACTGCTAAACTGCTTGCTGACTGTACACTGTACTGCATGATGGTAGCGGGTTTACTAACACGATAGTTCTAGTAGTTATGTTGACTATGATGATAGTGAATATGGTGACAGGGATGTGTAGCGATTAGCGGTTATGATATGAAGGTTTGGCTTGGAAAGATTTTTTCGCCTGGTCACAGACAGCTGATTTGTTGTGCACTAAAGTCCACAAGCGAAGGGAAAAGGAGGAGGAGAGCACGTAGATGCGAGAAGGAATTATGTGATCATGCTGTTTGTATGTGGCTGCTATGAAAGTGAACGGTGTTTGCATGTGATCAAGGGTCTATTTGTTCTGCTGATTCTGTTGAAATACATTTACATTTTAGTCATTTAGCAGACGCTCTTATCCAGAGCGACTTACAGTTAGTGAGTGCATACATTTTTTCATACTGGCCCCCTGTGGGAATCGAACCCACAACTCTGGCATTGCAAGCGCCATGCTCTACCAACTGAGCTACACGTTTCTTAAACAGAACCAAACGGGGATAAACATACCGGAATTTGTCCAATAGAAACTCTTGTTTGCAACTGTTGGATTAATGATTACACCCTAGATCAGCTAGATACAGGCAAGAGTGTGCAAAGCGGTATTGAATGTGTCTCTGTCACCTTGATTACTCACATTTTTCTTTCGATTTCTGCACCTACATTGTAAACTTTAATTCATAGGCTAGATTGTAGCAATCTCATGATGGGTATAGGGAACATTTTAGTGTCATGTAGTAGCCTAAACCTATCGATGTTACATTGAACTGGATGAATGGAATATGAATGACACTCATTCAATATGCTGTAATAGAAATAAGGCCACGCTCATAAAACAATTATATCGTCCTCCCTCATCTTAAACAGCACCGACTGCCACTGACATTATCACACTCCCTTTTAGAGACATTTTGAAAGGTAGTCTTGTTTCATGAGAGTCTCATTTACGAGGGAGGTCCTTCCTACCTGGACTGGCCTCTACTGACCTGCACTATAAACATGTATGCCTATGTAATGTAGAGTTGATGACAAGTGTTCAGACGGATGGTAACAAGGTGTTCTATCATTGTCTGTCTGGCCACAGGTTCCCTTGGGGCCAGAATTAATGAGCTCAAACAGAAGGTGATCGCTGAGAACCCCTGCCACTTTGGTGTGGCTGTACCGCGTGAGTCACACACACACACACACTCAAGTAACCATATTTCACTCACACACACACACACACACACACCCAAGTTACTTTATTTCACACACAGACACACACGCACACACACAGAGTAAGTGGCATTGTGTTCATGTTATTCTTGTTATTGTATCTCTGAATTTCCTTTCCACCCTAGACACCACTAGAGCCAAGAAGAGTCACGAGAGGGAGGGAGTGGAGTACAACTTCATCACTAAACAGGCCTTTGAGGCTGACATTCAAAGCAACATGTTAGTTCATACTTCTAACATTATATAAATTCGCTAATAAATTACTAAAAGGTTAAAAAACGTTTTACAAAAAATGGAAAGTTGATTAAAGAAAATGTGATATTTTGGTTACCAGTAAATTGTGAAGATAAGTATAGGGCTCAATTCAATCTGCGGAAGTTCAGTATTAAATCCTGATTGAAATTTAAAGGCAATGTTCCCGCATTAGCTGAGACTGCATTCACGTTAAGCACTGCATATGTCAGCTTTATTGGAAATTACATTAACATTTCTATTGCGGAATCTGTAACGCTTCAGCGATACAGATTGAATAGAGCCCTTAGTATTTATCAATAATAATGAAATGTTTTTCTACTGCATTTTGTTAGGCTATGTTTTGTTTGTTCAGTTTTATAGAGTATGGGGAGTACAAGGATAACTTCTATGGCACCAGTCTGGAGGCCATCCGCAGTGTGCTGGATCGAAATAAGATGTGCTTGGTGGATGTACAACCAGAGGTATGTATGTATCTCAGCCAGTTGAGGGGAAAATGGGGACGACGGGCTCATTGTAATGGCTGGAATGGAATGGAATGGTCCTCCCCTTTTCTTACTCCACCCTCCTCTACTGATCTCAGTCAACAGATTCACATAACTATTGTAAGTACAGTGACATGTACACAATCGACTGCATAAAAACAAAAACTATTACTTGCAGTGTTGATACGTTATGTAACAAAAGTTTGTGACTATGGCACAGCCTACATGTGTCTTACGTTATTTCTGTGTAAACCATTTGAGGTTAACCAGAACCATGTGCATTGTGCCGTCCAGGATGATGATTATGATGAGTAATGTGTTCTGTCCTCCATCAGGCACTGAAGATCCTATGGACAGCTGAGTTTAAGCCTTATGTCATATTTGTGAAGCCTCGTATCCATGAGAGCCACTGCAAACGTCACGGCTCCTCCTCGTCACTCAGTGTAGGCATCACGGTGAGTTACACATACATACACACAGTATGGACAGGAGTTTTTCCTGATCAGGTTGCATGGCCAGGAAAAACTCATGGCCACACACATAGGCATTACCTTTTCCCCAGACACACTACAGACTGAAGACATAATATAAATTTAAAAACAAACACAACACATTCACCTTATCAATACACCAATCATATAGAGAACCCACACCTTTAAGTCAAACTCCCCCTATGGACACACCCAACCTCATAGGGATAGCAGTCACATCCTATTGACATACTTGAAAAAGAGAAAAAGCAGCTCAGTTTCACAATTTGAGAACAAAATAGGCAAAATGAGTTCAAATGGACAGGATAATAAATAGCTATGATTTTAAAACAACTGATAGTCCTGAATCTCTATCTCCACTCTCTCTGTCCCATGGTTAGGAGGAGGACCTTCAGGAAATGAGGCAGTCGGCCGAGCTGATGGACGAGCGCTACGGCCACCTGGTGGACCGGGTCCTAGTGAAGGAGGACTTGGCCAGTGCCTGTGTAGAACTCCGGGACATCCTGCAGAGGGTTGAGACAGAGGTCCACTGGGTGCCTATTTGCTGGGTCCGAACCACCTAGCATACACTCCCTGGCACTACAGAGGGGCTATGGCATATAATACAATTAAAACCATGCCATTAGAAACTAGCGGGTGACATTGAGATAATGGGAATGGATTTGAATTTTTAAGCGTTTCACTGCCATTGTGTTCAACCACTGCCATAATCTCACAAGCCAGAACCAAATCTCACATGCGCTTACGTTAACAGTCACGAGAGACTACCACTGCCAGAGTGATGGTGTTTGTGGTGGCAAACGGACATTGAGATGAGTGGAGAACGAAGAGGGAACTTGGGAATGGGACCTTTCCACAAGGACAACGGCTATCGGTGGTGACTCAGTGGAATCATTTGGAGCAGCTTGGGTTGCCTGGCTCTTGACAGACTCTTGAGAGACTTGTTGTTGCCATTACATGTTGGATCAGAAGTATTGGCTGTTGTCACCTCAAGATCAACTATATTTTGCATTGCTGAATTGTGGACAGTTTAAACATTTTTATTATTAATTCATCCTCATTGTATGAGCTTGTCCTGTTTACTTCATTTTTAATAGAGGCTATGTGCAATGGGGAGTTGTGGATACTGGCTGAACTAAAGCATAGTAATCCAATGTTGTTGATCAGTAGGCTAATATACAGTCCCAAATGGAAAGGCAACAGATTGTAGCCCCATAGACTCCACAGAAATCAGCCAAAACAAGCTCAATAACTCAATGCATGCACACACTCCTATTGAGCATTCACCTGTATTGTGAGTAGGCGTATGCCATCTTGATCTATAGTAGTGCATAATAATCCTAATTGGCAATGTGACAACAACTATGAAAAAGCATAAAATACTTGCATGTGGGACTAATGGTCTTGAAAACGTATACTATTTATCAGAGCCATGCCTTCTATAATAATCTAGAATGTGTAGATTAGTCTAGTAAGTACTGAACATCAAACAGAAAGCAGTACAAATATTGGTTTCAATGATATTGGTTGATGAATTATCAATTATGATTACTCATTGAATGCAAAATAACACTGAGGACTGTGTGCTTGTGATAAATCTCTCAAATGTAATTCAATAAAGTCTCTTCCATAAAGATACAAGGTGACCCTGTTGATTTGGCCTCACTCTTCATTGTCCTTCAAGCCCTGGTTACACCTGGCACCATCATGTGGTTTTTGTGATTTGATCAAGATGATCTGATCACGGTTTACTGAGTCTCCCCATTGTATTCAAATGTGTCTCTTATGCGTCCACTGTGTCCGCATTGTGACCAGATTTCCTGGTCCCTCCCTACACAAATTATTTGAATTATATTTAGTCAACGGTGCCAGGAGAGGACAAGAAATTGAGGAAAGAATAATTGAGAAAGAGCCCTGGAATTCTGCTCAGAGGGGTTCACCTCATTCAGTTTTGTTCTGAGGGCAACTCCGCCTCCAGGGCACTGGCAGAACAAATTGATTGGTTCGATGAAAGCTCAGTGGGCAGAGCTTAGAGTGACAAGTCAGTGAGTGGAGTTTACAGGTGAGCTTAAAATAAAGAAAAGACTGGCAGGGAGGTAGGCCCCAGCCGGGGATTATTTGGCTAAACAGCCCTAAACCATTTCCCATGCATTGTCAATGGGGTTTCTAAACCAAACCGGGTGTAATATAATTATGGCCACTGGTTGGTTACATTGGCCAACGTGCAATCACTGGATAATAAACTGGATGAGCTCCGTTCGAGACTATCCTACCAACGGGACATTAAAAACGGTAATATCTTATGTTTCACAGAGTCGTAGCTGAATGATGACATGGATAATATACAGTTGGCTGGGTTTTCCGTACATCGGCAAGACCGAACAGCTACCTCCGGTAAATTGAGGGGGGGTGTTGGTGTATGTCTATTTGGCAATAATAGCTGTGCTGATGTCTAATATTAAGGAAGTCTCAAGGTATTGCTCGCCTGAGGTAGAGTACCTCATGATAAGCTGTAGACCACACTACCTACCAAGAGAGTTTTCATCTATATTTTTCGTAGCTGTCTATTTACCACCACAACCGATGCTGGCACTAAGACCGCACTCAACGAGCTGTATAAGGCCATAAGCAAACAAGTAAATGCTCATCCAGAAGTGGCGCTCCTAGTGGCCGGGGACTTTAATGCAGGCAAATTTAAATCAGTTTTACCTCATTTCTACCAGCATGTCACATGTGCAACCAGAAAATAAAAACTCTAGACCACCTTTACTTCACCCACAGAGACGCATACAAAGCTCTCCCTCACCCTCCACTCGCTCAATACGGAAGTGGTCAGATGACGTGGATGCTACGCTACAGGACTGTTTTGCTAGCACAGACTGGAATATGTTCCGGGATTCATCCAATGGCATTGAGGAGTATACCACCTCAGTCTCCGGCTTCATCAATAACTGCATCAACGACGTCGTCCCCACAGTGACTGTACGTACATATCCCAACCATGGATTACAGGCAACATCCGCACCGAGCTAAAGGCTAAAGCTGCCGCTTTCAAGGAGCGGGACACCATCAAACAGATAAAGCGTCAGTACAGGACTAAGATTGAATCCTACTACACCGGCTCTGATGCTCGTCGGATGTGGTAGGGCTTGCAAACTATTACGGACTACAAAACAAAACCCAGCCGCGAGCTGCCCAATGACGCTAGCCTACCAGATGGGCTAAATGCCTTTTATGCTCGCTTCGAGGCAAGCAACACTGAAGTATGCATGAGAGCACCAGCTGTTCCGGACGACTGTGTGATCAAGCTTCACGTAGCCGATGTGAGCAAGACCTTTAAACAGGTCAACATTCACAAGGCAGCGGGGCCAGACTGATTACCAGGACGTGTAGTCAGAGCATGCACTGACCAACTGGCAAGTGTCTTCACTTACATTTTCAACCTCTCCCTCTCCCTGAGTCTGTAATACCTGCATGTTTCAAGCAGACCACCATAGTCCCTGTGCCCAAGAATGCTTTGAAAGGCTGGTCATGGCTCACATCAACACCATCATCCCGGAAACCCTAGATCCACTCCAATTCGCATACCGCCCCAACAGATCCACAGATGACGCAATCTCAATTGCACTCCACACTGCACTTTACCACCTGGACAAAGGAACACGTATGTGAGAATGCTATTCATTGACTACAGCTCAGCATTCACCACCATAGTGCCCACAAAGCTCATCACTAAGCTAAGGACCCTGGGACTAAACTCCTCCATCTGCAACTGGATCCTAAACTTCCTGACAGGCCGCCCCCAGGTTGTAAGGGTAGGTAACAACACATCTGCCACACTGATCCTCAACACAGGGGCCCCTCAGGGGTGCGTGCTTAGTCCCCTCCTGTACTCCCTGTTCACTTACGACTTCGTGGCCAAGCACGACTCCAACACCATCATTAAGTTTGCTGACGACACGACAGCGGTAGGCCTGATCACCGACAACGATGAGACAGCCTATAGGGAGGAGGTCAGAGACCTGGCAGTGTGGTGCCAGGATAACAACCTCTCCCTCAACGTGATCAAGACGAAGGAGCTCATCTTGGACTACAGGAAAAGGAGGGCAGAACACGCCCCCATTCACATCAACGGGGCTGTAGTGGAGCGGGTCGAGAGCTTCAGGTTCCTTGGTGTCCACATAATCAACAAACTAACATGGTCTAAACACACCAAGACAGTCGTGAAGAGGGCACAACAACGCCCATTCCCCCTCAGGAGAGTGAAATGATTTGGCATGGGTCCCCAGATCCTCAAAGTTCTCTATATTAGGCAGTGTCACAGGAAGGCCCGAAAAATTGTCAAAGACTCCAGTCACCCAAGTCAAATCAAATCAAATCAAAATGTATTTGTCACATACACGTGTTTAGCAGATGTTATAGCGGGTGTAGCGAAATGCTTGTGCTTCTAGCTCCGACAGTGCAGTAATACAGTGAGGGAAAAAAGTTTTTGATCCCCTGCTGATTTTGTACGTTTGCCCACTGACAAAGATATCATCAGTCTATAATTTTAATGGTAGGTTTATTTGAACAGTGAGAGACAGAAAGTTTGGCAACTCGAACCTTTCAGCTCCCTCCACAGATTTTCTATGGGATTAAGGTCTGGAGACTGGCTAGGCCACTCCAGGACCTTAATGTGCTTCTTCTTGAGCCACTCCTTTGTTGCCTTGGCCGTGAGTTTTGGGTCATTGTCATGCTGGAATACCCATCCAAGACCCATTTTCAATGCCATGGCTGTGGGAAGGAGGTTCTCACCCAAGATTTGATGGTACATGGCCCCGTCCATCGTCCCTTTGATGTGGTGAAGCTGTCCTGTCCCCTTAGCAGAAAAACACCCCCAAAGCATAATGTTTCCACCTCCATGTTTGACGGTGTGGATGGTGTTCTTGGGGTCATAGGCAGCATTCCTCCTCCTCCAAACATGGTGAGTTGAGTTGATGCCAAAGAGCTCGATTTTGGTCTCATCTGACCACAACACTTTCACCCAGTTCTCCTCTGAATCATTCAGATGTTCATTGGCAAACTTCAGACGGCCCTCTATATATGTGCTTTCTTGAGCAGGGGGACCTTGCGGGTGCTGCAGGATTTCAGTCCTTCACGGCGTAGTGTGTTACCAATTGTTTTCTTGGTGACTATGGTCCCAGCTGCCTTGAGATCATTGACAAAATCCTCCCGTTTAGTTCTGGGCTGATTCCTCACCGTTCTCATGATCATTGCAACTCCACGAGGTGAGATCTTGCATGGAGCCCCAGGCCGAGGGAGATTGACAGTTCTTTTGTGTTTCTTCCATTTGCGAATAATCGCACCAACCGCATCACCTTCTCCCCAAGCTGCTTGGCGACGGTCTTGTAGCCCATTCCAGCCTTGTGTAGGTCTACAATCTTGTCCCTGACATCCTTGGAGAGGTCTTTGGTCTTGGCCATGGTGGAGAGTTTGGAATCTGATTGATTGATTGCTCCTGTGGACAGGTGTCTTTTATACAGGTAACAAACTGAGATTCGGAGCACTCCCTTTAAGAGTGTGCTCCTAATCTCAGCTCGTTGCCTGTATAAAAGACAACTGGGAGCCAGAAATCTTTCTGATTGAGAGGGGGTCAAATACTTATTTCCCTCATTAAAATGCAAATCAATTAATAACATTTTTGACATACGTTTTTCTGGATTTTTTTGTTGTTATTCTGTCTCTCACTGTTCAAATAAACCTACCATTAAAATTATAGACTGATCATTTCTTTGTCAGTGGGCAAACGTACAAAATCAGCAGGGGATCAAATACTTTTTTCCCTCACTGTATCTAACAAGTAATATCTAACAATTTCACAACATATACCTAATACACACAAAACTAGTAAGGAATGGAATTTAAGAAACTATACATATATGGACAAGCAATGACAGAGCGGCATGGACTAATATATAGTAGAATATTATAGGATAGAATTCAGTATGTACATTTGAGATGAGTAGTGCAAGATATGTAAACATTATTAAAGTGACTGTAAACATTATTAAAGTGACTAGTGTTCCATTTCTTAAAGTGGCCAGTGATTTCAATAGGCAGCAGCAGCCTCTAATGTGCTAGTGATGGCCTTGAGATAGAAGCTGTATTTAATTATCTCGGTCCCAGCTTTGATGCACCTGTACTGACCTCGCCTTCTGGATGATAGCGGGGTGAACAGGCAGTGGCTCGGGTGGTTGATGTCCTTGATGATCTTTTTGGCTTTTTGGGTAGTTTGCCCCCGATAATGCGTTCGGCAGACCGCACCACCCTCTGGAGAGCCCTGCAGTTGCGGGCGGTGCAGTTGCCGTACCAGGTGGTGATACAGCCCGACAGGATGCTCTCAATTGTACATCTGTAAAAGTTTATGAGGGTTTTAGGTGCCAAGTCGAATTTCTTCAGCCTCCTGAGGTTGAAGAGGCTCTGTTGCGCCTTCTTCACCACACTGTCTGCATGGGTGGACCATTTCAGTTTGTCAGTGATGTGTACGCCAAGGAACTTGAAGCTTTCCACCTTCTCCACTGCGGTCCCGTCGATGTGGATAGGGGGGTGCACCCTCTGCTGTTTCCTGAAGTCCACGACCATCTCCTTTGTTTTGTTGACATTGAGTGAGAGGTTATTTTCCTGGCACCACACTCCCAGAGTCCTCACCTCCTCCCTATAGGCGGTCTCGTCATTGTTGGTAATCAAGCCTACTACTGTTGTGTCGTCTGCAAACTTGATGATTGAGTTGGAGGCGTGCTTGGCCACGCAGTCATGGGTGAACAGGGAGTACAGGAGGGGGCTGAGCACGCACCCTTGTGGGGCCCCAGTGTTGAGGATCAGTGAAGTGGAGATGTTGTTTCCTACCTTCACCACCTGGGGGCGGCCCGTCAAGAAGTCCAGGACACAGTTGCACAGGGCGGGGTTCAGACCCAGGGCCTCGAGCTTGATGATGAGCTTGGAGGGTACTATGGTGTTGAATGCTGAGCTATAGTCAATGAACAGCATTCTTACATACAGTGAGGGAAAGAAGTATTTGATCCCCTGCTGATTTTGTACGTTTGCCCACTGACAAAGAAATGATCAGTCTATAATTTTAATTGTAGGTTTATTTGAACAGTGAGAGACAGAATAACAACAAAAAAATCCAGAAAAACGCATGTCAAAAACGTTATAAATTGATGTACATTTTAATGAGGGAAATAAGTATTTGACCCCTCTGCAAAACATGCCTTAGTACTTGGTGGCAAAACCCTTGTTGGCAATCAGAGATGTCAGACGTTTCTTGTAGTTGGCCACCAGGTTTGCACACATCTCAGGAGGGATTTTGTCCCACTCCTCTTTGCAGATCTTCTCCAAGTCATTAAGGTTTCGAGCCTGATGTTTGGCAACTCGAAACTTCAGCTCCCTCCACATATTTTTCTATGGGATTAAGGTCTGGAGACTGGCTAGGCCACTCCAGGACCTTAATGTGCCTCTTCTTGAGCCACTCCTTTGTTGCCTTGGCCGTGTGTTTTGGGTCATTGTCATGCTGGAATACCCATCCACGACCCATTTTCAATGCCCTGGCTGAGGGAAGGAGGTTCTCACCCAAGATTTGACGGTACATGGCCCCGTCCATCGTCCCTTTGATGTGGTGAAGTTGTCCTGTCCCCTTAGCAGGAAAAAACACCCCCAAAGCATAATGTTTCCACCTCCATGTTTGACGGTGGGGATGGTGTTCTTGGGGTCATAGGCAGCATTCCTCCTCCTCCAAACACGTCGATTTGAGTTGATGCCAAAGAGCTCGATCTTTGGAGGGAGTTGAAAGTCCGTGTTGCCCAACGACAGCCCCGAAACATCACTGCTCTAGAGGAGATCTGCATGGAGGAATGGGCCAAAATACCAGCAACAGTGTGTGAAAACCTTGTGAAGACTTACAGAAAACGTTTGACCTGTGTCATTGCCAACAAAGGGTATATAACAAAGTATTGAGAAACTTTTGTTATTGACCAACTACTTATTTTCCACCATAATTTGCAATAAATTCATTACAAATCCTACAATGTGATTTTCTGGAATTTTTTTTCTCATTTTGTCTGTCATAGTTGACGTGTACCTATGATGAAAATTACAGGCCTCTCTCATCTTTTTAAGTGGGAGAACTTGCACAATTGGTGGCTGACTAAATACTTTTTTCCCCCACTGTATACAGTATATCATCAGCAATTCTCAATCAGATGAGATACACAGCTAACCCACATTGAATTTCAGTCATTCATAGATGTGGGCACTAATTAATGTTCATATTCCAATTCTCTAGGCCCTCCATTCCCAAACTTGAAGCTCCCTGTCCCCAGCAGGAAAGACCAGGAAAAAGTGTTGGCTTAAGGTACAACTTCCTATTGAAGAAATGTAAGATAACTCAATG